>NW_026644772.1:0-113082 GCF_030020395.1 Manis pentadactyla
TCCCACTCACACAACTACACACACTCACTCTCAGAGTCACATGCACTCACACCCACACTAAAACGGTCAGACACACACACCTGCACACAAGGACGCTCAGAAACTCACCCACAAACACAATCACACACAATAACACACACGTACACACACTCCCACTCTCACTCCCACTCACACTTACACACACACACACTCACACACACATATAATAACCACAAAGGCCCTCAAACAGAAACACCTACACTCAAACGCTCACACACACTCTCACACACCCACACAAAATCACGAAGACTGAGACACTGTTTCACACACTCACACACATACACACAGACACATTCACTCACATTCTCACAAACAATCACAAAAACTCAGACACAATCACACACCCCTATATACACTCACACACACACAAACACTCACACAACTACACTCTCACAAACACACTCACACATTCACACACCTACACACAGAAACAACCACATTCTCACACACAATTGCACACACACTATTACGCACCTACACATAGACACACACACACATAGACACACACATACTCACACACAATCGCACACTTATATACACACTCACACAATCAGTCCCACTCACACAACTAGAATTTCACAAAGAAACACACTCACACCCACACACACTCACAGACTCATTCGCACTCACACACTCACACACTGCTGCACTCACTCATCTACACACAGAGACACCAACACACAGTCACAGAATGTCACAAACACACACACTCACACACTGCCACAAGCTCTCGCACACCTACTCACACACCAACACACACAGATTCACATGCACTCACACACACTCACACAATGTCACACACACACTCACATACCTACACACAGAAACAACCACGTATTCAAACTGTCAGGCACAAACATGCACGCACTCACAGTCACCCACTCATATACACATTCACTCACTCACTCCCACTCACACACCTGCACTCTCACAAACACCCTAACACACTCTCACCCTTACACACAGACACACACACACTCAGACAGAAATGCACTCCCACATAGACTCACACAATATCACACACAGACCTAAACAAAAACACACTCACACACACACAAACACAATGACACTCTCATATACACACTCACACACTCATTCCCAATCACACCTACACTCTCACAAACACACACACACAGACACATGAGCACTCACGCGCATTAACACAGTGCCATAAACTGTCACACACCTACACACATGTAGACACACCCACAAACACACAGACACACAGACTCACACGCATTCACACACACAATCACCCGGTCACACACACTCACACACCTACTCACACAAACACTTACAGACACACACGCAATAACACTGAAACACTGCCAAACACACTCGCACGCCTACACACACCAACAAACCAACACATATACACAGGCTCACATGCAATCACACACACACTCACAAATAGTGACACACTCTCACCTGCACACACAGACACACTCACACCCACTCACAGACAAAAACACTCACACACAATCACACAATCGTATACACACTCTCTCCCACTAACACACCTACACACACACAAACAAACGCATCATCAAACACACACACTCACATACAGAAATCACACAGGCACTCAGACACTCCTACACTCACACACACTGTCACACACACTCAGAAACACACGCAATCACACCAATTTCGACACAATCACACAACTACACACACAGACTCACTCACACACATTCTCACACACAATCACACACACTCACACATAATCACGCAAATCATACACACATTCTCACACTCACTCCCACTCACAAAACTACACACACTCACAGTCACATGCACTCACGCCCTCACTAAAACGGTCAAAAACACACACCTTCACACAAAGACGCTCAGAATCTAACCCACAAACACAATCACACACAATAACACACACGTACACACACTCTCACTCTCACTCCCACTCACACTTACACACACACACACACACACACATATAATAACCACAAAGGCCCTCAAACAGAAACACCTACACTCAAACGCTCACACACACTCTCAGACACCCACACAAAATCACGAAGACTGAGACACTGTTTCACACACTCACACACATACACACAGACACATTCACTCACATTCTCACACACAATCACAAAAACTCAGACACAATCACACACCCGTATACACACTCACACACACACAAACACAACTACACTCTCACAAACACACTCACACATTCACACACCTACACACAGAAATAACCACATTCTCACACACAATTGCACACACACAATTACGCACCTACACATAGACACACACACATATAGACACACACACATACTCACACCAATCGCACACTTATGTACACACTCACACAATCAGTCCCACTCACACAACTAGAATTTCACAAAGAAACACACTCCCACCCACACACACTCACAGACTCATTCGCACTCACACACTCACACACTGCAGCACTCACACATCTACACACACCGAGACACCAACAACCATTCACAGAATGTCACAAACACACACACTCACACACTGCCACAAGCTCTCGCACACCTACTCACACACCAACACACACAGATTCTCATGCACTCACACACACTCACACAATGTCACACACACACACACACCTACAAACAGAAACACCCACATATTCAGACGGTCAGGCACACACATGCACACACACACAGTCACCCACTCATATACACATTCACTCACTCACTCCCACTCACACACCTGCACTCTCACAAACACCCTAACACACTCTCACATTTACACACAGACACACACACACTCAGACAGAAATGCACTCCCACATAGACTCACACAATATCACAGACACACCTAAACAAAAACACACTCACACACACACACAAACACAATGACACACTCATATACACACTCACACACTCATTAACAATCACACCTACACTCTCACAAACTCACACACACACACAGACACATGAGCACTCACGCACATTGACACAGTGCCATAAACAGTCACACACCTACACACATGTAGACACACCCACAAACACACAGACACACAGACTCACACGCATTCACACACACAATCACCCGTCACACACACTCACACACCTACTCACACAAACCAACACACAAACACAGGCTCACATGCAAACACAAACACACTCACAAATAGTCACACACTCTCACCTGCACACACAGACACACTCACACCCACTCACAGACAAAAACACTCACACACAATCACACACTCGTATACACACTCTCTCCCACTAACACACCTACACACACACAAACAAACGCATCATCAAACACACACACTCACATACAGAAATCACACAGGCACTCAGACACTCCTACACTCACACACACTGTCACACACACTCACAAACACACACAATCACGCAGATTTCGGCACAGACACCTACACACAGACTCACTCACACACATTCTCACACACAATCACACACACACACAATCACCCAATCGTATACACATTCACACACTCACTCCCACTCACACAACTACACACACTCACTCTCAGAGTCACATGCACTCACACCCACACTAAAATGGTCAGACCCACACACCTGCACACAAAGACGCTCAGAAACTCACCCACAAACACAATCACACACAATAACACACACGTACACACACTCCCACTCTCACTCCCACTCACACTTACACACACACACACTCACACACACACATATAATAACCACAAAGGCCCTCAAACAGAAACACCTACACTCAAACGCTCACACACACTCTCACACACCCACACAAAATCACGAAGACTGAGACACTGTTTCACACACTCACACACATACACACAGACACATTCACTCACATTCTCACAAACAATCACAAAAACTCAGACACAATCACACATCCGTATACACACTCACACACACACAAACACTCACACAACTACACTCTCACAAACACACTCACACATTCACACACCTACACACAGAAACAACCACATTCTCACGCACAATTGCACACACACTATTACGCACCTACACATAGACACACACACATATAGACACACACATACTCACACACAATCGCACACTTATATACACACTCACACAATCAGTCCCACTCACACAACTAGAATTTCACAAAGAAACACACTCACACCCACACACACTCACAGACTCATTCGCACTCACACACTCACACACTGCTGCACTCACTCATCTACACACAGAGAGACACCAACACACATTCACAGAATGTCACAAACACACACACTCACACACTGCCACAAGCTCTCGCACACCTACTCACACACCAACACACACAGATTCACATGCACTCACACACACACTCACACAATGTCACACACACACTCACATACCTACACACAGAATCAACCACGTATTCAAACTGTCAGGCACAAACATGCACGCACACACAGTCACACACTCATATACACATTCACTCACTCACTCCCACTCACACACCTGCACTCTCACAAACACCCTAACACACTCTCACCCTTACTCACAGACACACACACACTCAGACAGAAATGCACTCCCACATAGACTCACACAATGTCACACACAGACCTAAACAAAAACACACTCACACACACACAAACACAATGACACTCTCATATACACACTCACACACTCATTCCCAATCACACCTACACTCTCACAAACACACACACACAGACACATGAGCACTCACGCGCATTAACACAGTGCCATAAACTGTCACACACCTACACACATGTAGACACACCCACAAACACACAGACACACAGACTCACACGCATTCACACACACAATCACCCGGTCACACACACTCACACACCTACTCACACAAACACTTACAGACACACACGCACTAACACTGAAACACTGTCAAACACACACACACACCTACACTCACAAACAAAACAACACACAAACACAGGCTCACATGCAATCACACACACACTCACAAATAGTCACGCACTCTCACCTGCACTCACAGACACACTCACAGCCACTCACAGACAAAAACACTCACACACAATCACACACTCGTATACACACTCACTCCCACTAACACACCTACACACACACAAACAAACGCATCATCAAACACACACACACTCACATACAGAAATCACACAGGCACTCAGACACTCCTACACTCACACACACTGTCACACACCCTCACAAACACACACAATCACACAGGGTTCGGCACAATCACACACCGACACACACAGACTCACTCACACACATTCTCACACACAATCACACACACTCACACACAGTCACCCAATCGTACACACATTCACACACTCACTCCCACTCACACAACTACACACACACACTCTCACAGAGTCACATGCACTCACACCCACACTAAAACCGTCAGACACACACACCGGCACACAAAGACGCTCAGACACTCACCCACAAACACAATCACACACAATAACACACTCGTACACACACTCCCACTCTCACACGCACTCACACCTACACACACACACACTCACACACACACACATATATTAACCACAAAGGCCCTCAAACAGACACAGCTACACTCAAACACACACACACTCTCACACACCCACACAAAATCATGAAGACTGAGAAAATGTTTCAGACACTCACACACATACACACAGACACATTCACTCACATTCTCACACACAATCACAAAAACTCAGACACAATCACACACCCGTATACACACTCACACACACACAAACACTCACACAACTACACTCTCACAAACACACTCACATATTCACACACCTACACACAGAAGCACCCACATTCTCACACACATTTGCACACACACAATTACACACCTACACATAGACACACACACATATAGACCACACACATACTCACACACAATCACACACACTCACACACAATCACACACTTATATACACACTCACACAATCACACCAACTCACATAACTAGAATTTCACAAAGAAACACACTCTCACCCACACACACTCACAGACTCATTCGCACTCACACACTCACACACTGCAGCACTCACACATCTACACACACAGAGACACCAACAACCATTCACAGAATGTCACAAACACACACACTCACACACTGCCACAAGCTCTCGCACACCTACTCACACACCAACACACACAGATTCTCATGCACACACACACTCACACAATGTCACACACACACTCACACACCTACACACAGAAACACCCACATATTCAGACTGTCAGGCACAAACATGCACACACACAGTCACCCACTCATATACACATTCACTCACTCACTCCCACTCACACACCTGCACTCTCACAAACACCCTAACACACTCTCACCCTTACACACAGACACACACACACTCAGACAGAAATGCACTCCTACATAGACTCACACAATGTCACACACACACCTAAACAAAAACACACTCACACACACACAAACACAATGACGCACTCATATACACACTCACACACTCATTCCCAATCACACCTACACTCTCACAATCTCACACACACACACAGACACATGAGCACTCACGCACATTGACACAGTGCCATAAACAGTCACACACCTACACACATGTAGACACACCCACAAACACACAGACACACAGACTCACACGCATTCACACACACAATCACCCGGTCACACACACTCACACACCTACTCACACAAACACTTACAGACACACACGCACTAACACTCACTAAAACACTGTCAAGCCCTCTCGCACACCAACACACACAAACAAAACAACACACAAACACAGGCTCACATGCAATCACACACACACTCACAAATATTCACACACTCTCACCTGCACACACAGACACACTCACACCCACTCACAGACAGAAACACTCACACCCAATCACACACTCGTATACACACTCACTCCCACTTACACACTTACACACACACAAACAAACGCATCATCAAACACACACACTCACATACAGAAATCACACAGGCACTCAGACACTCCTACACTCACACACACTGTCACACACCCTCACAAACACACACAATCACACAGGGTTCGGCACAATCACACACCTACACACACAGACTCACTCACACACATTCTCACACACAATCAAACACACTCACACACAATCACTCAATCGTATACACATTCACACACTCACTCCCACTCACAGAACTACACACACACACTCTCACAGAGTCACATGCACTCACACCAACACTAAAACTGTCAGACACACACACCTGCACACAGACGCTCAGAAACTCAAACACAAACACAATCACACACAATAACACACTCGTACACACACTCCCACTCTCACTCCCACTCACACTTACACACACACACACTCACACACACACATATATTAACCACAAAGGCCCTCAAAAAGAAACACCTACACTCAAACGCTCACACACACTCTCACACACCCACACAAAATCACGAAGACTGAGACACTGTTTCACACATTCACACACATACACACAGACACCTTCACTCACATTCTCACACACAATCACAAAAACTCAGACACAATCACACACCGTATACACACTCACACACACACAAACACTCACACAACTTCACTCTCACAAACACACTCACACATTCACACACCGACACACAGAAGCACCCACATTCTCACACACAATTACGCACCTACACATAGACACACACACATATAGTCACACACACATACACACAATCACACACACTCACACACAAACGCACACTTATATACACACACACAATCACTCCCACACACACAACTAGAATTTCAAAAAAAACACACTCACACCCACACACACTCACAGACACATTCCCACTCACACACACACACTGCTGCACTCACACATCTACACACACAGAGACACCAACACACAATCTCAGAATGTCACAAACACACACTCACACACTGTCACAAGCTCTCGCACACCTTTTCACACACCAACACACACAGATTCATATGCACTCACACACACTCACACATTGTCACACACACACTCACACAATGTCACACACTCACTCACACACCTACACACAGAAACACCCACATATTCAGACTGTCAGGCACACACATGCACACACACAGTCACCCACTCATATACGCATTCACTCACTCACTCCCACTCACACACCTGCACTCTCACAAACACCCTAACACACTCTCACACTTACACACAGACACACACACACTCAGACAGAAATGCACTCCCACATAGACTCACACAATGTCACACACACACCTAAACAAAAACACACTCACACACACACACAAACACAATGACACACTCATATACACACTCACACACTCATTCCCAATCACACCTACACACTCACAAACTCACACACACACAGACACATGAGCACTCACGCACATTGACACAGTGCCATAAAGAGTCACACACCTACACACATATAGACACACATCACAAACACACAGACACACAGACTCACACGCACTCACACACACAATCACACTGTCACACACACTCACACACCTACTCACACAAACACTTACAGACACACACGCACTAACACTCACTCAAACACTGTCAAACACACTCGCACACCTACACACACAAACAAAACAACACACAAACACAGGCTCACATGCAATCACACACACACTCACAAATAGTCACACACTCTCACCTGCACTCACAGACACACTCACACCCACTCACAGACAAAATCACTCACACACAATCACACACTCGTATACACACTCTCTCCCTCTAACACACCTACTCACACACTAACAAACGCATCATCAAACACACACACACTCACATACAGAAATCACACAGGCACTCAGACACTCCTACACTCACACACACTGTCACACACACTCACAAACACACACAATCACGCAGATTTCGGCACAGACACCTACACACAGACTCACTCACACACATTCTCACACACAATCACACACACACACAATCACCCAATCGTATACACATTCACACACTCACTCCCACTCACACAACTACACACACTCACTCTCAGAGTCACATGCACTCACACCCACACTAAAATGGTCAGACCCACACACCTGCACACAAAGACGCTCAGAAACTCACCCACAAACACAATCACACACAATAACACACACGTACACACACTCCCACTCTCACTCCCACTCACACTTACACACACACACTCACACACACACATATAATAACCACAAAGGCCCTCAAACAGAAACACCTACACTCAAACGCTCACACACACTCTCACACACCCACACAAAATCACGAAGACTGAGACACTGTTTCACACACTCACACACATACACACAGACACATTCACTCACATTCTCACAAACAATCACAAAAACTCAGACACAATCACACACCCGTATACACACTCACACACACACAAACACTCACACAACTACACTCTCACAAACACACTCACACATTCACACACCTACACACAGAAACAACCACATTCTCACGCACAATTGCACACACACTATTACGCACCTACACATAGACACACACACATATAGACACACACATACTCACACACAATCGCACACTTATATACACACTCACACAATCAGTACCACTCACACAACTAGAATTTCACAAAGAAACACACTCACACCCACACACACTCACAGACTCATTCGCACTCACACACTCACACACAGCTGCACTCACACATCTACACACACAGAGACAACAACACACATTCACAGAATGTCACAAACACACACACTCACACACTGCCACAAGCTCTCGCACACCTACTCACACACCAACACACACAGATTCTCATGCACTCACACACACTCACACAATGTCACACACACACACACACCTACAAACAGAAACACCCACATATTCAGACGGTCAGGCACACACATGCACACACACACAGTCACCCACTCATATACACATTCACTCACTCACTCCCACTCACACACCTGCACTCTCACAAACACCCTAACACACTCTCACATTTACACACAGACACACACACACTCAGACAGAAATGCACTCCCACATAGACTCACACAATATCACAGACACACCTAAACAAAAACACACTCACACACACACACAAACACAATGACACACTCATATACACACTCACACACTCATTAACAATCACACCTACACTCTCACAAACTCACACACACACACAGACACATGAGCACTCACGCACATTGACACAGTGCCATAAACAGTCACACACCTACACACATGTAGACACACCCACAAACACACAGACACACAGACTCACACGCATTCACACACACAATCACCCGTCACACACACTCACACACCTACTCACACAAACCAACACACAAACACAGGCTCACATGCAAACACAAACACACTCACAAATAGTCACACACTCTCACCTGCACACACAGACACACTCACACCCACTCACAGACAAAAACACTCACACACAATCACACACTCGTATACACACTCTCTCCCACTAACACACCTACACACACACAAACAAACGCATCATCAAACACACACACTCACATACAGAAATCACACAGGCACTCAGACACTCCTACACTCACACACACTGTCACACACACTCACAAACACACACAATCACGCAGATTTCGGCACAGACACCTACACACAGACTCACTCACACACATTCTCACACACAATCACACACACACACAATCACCCAATCGTATACACATTCACACACTCACTCCCACTCACACAACTACACACACTCACTCTCAGAGTCACATGCACTCACACCCACACTAAAATGGTCAGACCCACACACCTGCACCCAAAGACGCTCAGAAACTCACCCACAAACACAATCACACACAATAACACACACATACACACACTCCCACTCTCACTCCCACTCACACTTACACACACACACACTCACACACACACATATAATAACCACAAAGGCCCTCAAACAGAAACACCTACACTCAAACGCTCACACACACTCTCACACACCCACACAAAATCACGAAGACTGAGACACTGTTTCACACACTCACACACATACACACAGACACATTCACTCACATTCTCACAAACAATCACAAAAACTCAGACACAATCACACACCCCTATATACACTCACACACACACAAACACTCACACAACTACACTCTCACAAACACACTCACACATTCACACACCTACACACAGAAACAACCACATTCTCACGCACAATTGCACACACACTATTACGCACCTACACATAGACACACACACATATAGACACACACATACTCACACACAATCGCACACTTATATACACACTCACACAATCAGTACCACTCACACAACTAGAATTTCACAAAGAAACACACTCACACCCACACACACTCACAGACTCATTCGCACTCACACACTCACACACTGCTGCACTCACTCATCTACACACAGAGAGACACCAACACACATTCACAGAATGTCACAAACACACACACTCACACACTGCCACACGCTCTCGCACACCTACTCACACACCAACACACACAGATTCACATGCACTCACACACACACTCACACAATGTCACACACACACTCACATACCTACACACAGAATCAACCACGTATTCAGACTGTCAGGCACAAACATGCACGCACACACAGTCACGCACTCATATACACATTCACTCACTCACTCCCACTCACACACCTGCACTCTCACAAACACCCTAACACACTCTCACCCTTACTCACAGACACACACACACTCAGACAGAAATGCACTCCCACATAGACTCACACAATGTCACACACAGACCTAAACAAAAACACACTCACACACACACAAACACAATGACACTCTCATATACACACTCACACACTCATTCCCAATCACACCTACACTCTCACAAACTCACACACATACACACAGACACATGAGCACTCACGCACATTGACACAGTGCCATAAACTGTCACACACCTACACACATGTAGACACACCCACAAACACACAGACACACAGACTCACACGCATTCACACACACAATCACCCGGTCACACACACTCACACACCTACTCACACAAACACTTACAGACACACACGCACTAACACTGAAACACTGTCAAACACACTCGCACACCTACACACACAAACAAACCAACACATATACACAGGCTCACATGCAATCACACACACACTCACAAATAGTGACACACTCTCACCTGCACACACAGACACACTCACACCCACTCACAGACAAAAACACTCACACACAATCACACACTCCTATACACACACTCTCCCACTAACACACCTACACACACACAAACAAACGCATCATCAAACACACACACACTCACATACAGAAATTACACAGGCACTCGGACACTCCTACACTCACACACACTGTCACACACACTCACAAACACACGCAATCACACAGATTTCGGCACAATCACACACCTACACACACAGACTCACTCACACACATTCTCACACACAATCACACACACTCACACATAATCACACAAATAATACACACATTCTCACACTCACTCCCACTCACACAACTACACACACTCACAGAGTCACATGCACTCACGCCCTCACTAAAACGGTCAAAAACACACACCTTCACACAAAGAAGCTCAGAATCTAACCCACAAACACAATCACACACAATAACACACACGTACACACACTCCCACTCTCACTCCCACTCACACTTACACACACACACACTCACACACACACATATAACAACCACAAAGGCCCTCAAACAGAAACACCTACACTCAAACGCTCACACACACTCTCACACACCCACACAAAATCACGAAGACTGAGACACTGTTTCACACACTCACACACATACACACAGTCACATTCACTCACATTCTCACACACAATTACAAAAACTCAGACACAATCACACACCCGTATACACACTCACACACACACAAACACTCACACAACTACACTCTCACAAACACACTCACACATTCACACACCTACACACAGAAACAACCACATTCTCACACACAATCGCACACACACAATTACGCACCTACACATAGACACAAACACATATAGGCACACACACATACTCACACACAATCACACACACTCACACACTATCGCACACTTATATACACACTCACACAATCACTCCAACTCACACAACTGAAATTTCACTAAGAAACACACTCACACCCACACACACTCACAGACTCATTCGCACTCACACACTCACACACTGCTGCACTCACTCATCTACACACAGAGAGACACCAACCCACATTCACAGAATGTCACAAACACACACACTCACACACTGCCACAAGTCTCGCACACCTACTCACACACCAACACACACAGATTCACATGCACTCACACACACACTCACACAATGTCACACACACACTCACACACATACACACAGAAACACCCACATATTCAGACTGTCAGGCACACACATGCACACACACACAGTCACCCACTCATATACACATTCACTCACTCACTCCAACTCACACACCTGCACTCTCACAAACACCCTAACACACTCTCACCCTTACACACAGACACACACACACTCAGACAGAAATGCACTCCCACATAGACTCACACAATGTCACACACACACCTAAACAAAAACACACTCACACACACACAAACACAATGACGCACTCATATACACACTCACACACTCATTCCCAATCACACCTACACTCTCACAATCTCACACACACACACAGACACATGAGCACTCACGCACATTGACACAGTGCCATAAACTGTCACACACCTACACACATGTAGACACACCCACAAACACACAGACACACAGACTCACACGCATTCACACACACAATCACCCGGTCACACACACTCACACACCTACTCACACAAACACTTACAGACACACACGCACTAACACTCACTCAAACACTGTCAAACACACTCGCACACCTACACACACAAACAAAACAACACACAAACACAGGCTCACATGCAATCACACACACACTCACAAATAGTCACACACTCTCACCTGCACTCACAG
Organism: Manis pentadactyla; assembly: GCF_030020395.1. NCBI lineage: Eukaryota > Metazoa > Chordata > Mammalia > Pholidota > Manidae > Manis > Manis pentadactyla. The sequence goes on from NW_026644772.1 coordinate 14,006, forward strand.
ACACACTCACACCCACTCACAGACAAAATCACTCACACACAATCACACACTCGTATACACACTCTCTCCCACTAACACACCTACACACACACTAACAAACGCATCATCAAACACACACACACTCACATACAGAAATCACACAGGCACTCAGACACTCCTACACTCACACACACTGTCACACACACTCACAAACACACGCAATCACACAGATTTCGGCACAAACACACACCTACACACACAGACTCACTCACACACATTCTCACACACAATCACACACACACAATCACCCATTCGTATACACATTCACACACTCACTCCCACTCACACAACTACACACACACACTCTCACAGAGTCACATGCACTCACACCAACACTAAAACTGTCAGACACACACACCTGCACACAGACGCTCAGAAACTCAACCACAAACACAATCACACACAATAACACACTCGTACACACACTCCCACTCTCACTCCCACTCACACTTACACACACACACTCACACACACACATATATTAACCACAAAGTCCCTCAAAAAGAAACACCTACACTCAAACGCTCACACACACTCTCACACACCCACACAAAATCACGAAGACTGAGACACTGTTTCACACACTCACACACATACACACAGACACATTCACTCACATTCTCTCACACAATCACAAAAACTCAGACACAATCACACACCCATATACACACTCACACACACACAAACACTCACACAACTACACTCTCACAAACACACACATTCACACACCTACACACAGAATCACCCACATTTTCACACACAATTGCACACACACAATTACGCACCTACACATAGACGCACACACATATAGGCACACACACATACTCACACACAGTCACACACACTCACACAAAATCGTACACTTACATACACACTCACACAATCACTCCCACTCACACAACTGAAATTTCACAAAGAATCACACTCGCACCCACACACACTCGAAGACTCATTCGCACTCACACACTCACACACTGCAGCACTCACACATCTACACACACAGAGACACCAACAACCATTCACAGAATGTCACAAACACACACACTCACACACTGCCACAAGCTCTCGCACACCTACTCACACACCAACACACACAGATTCTCATGCACTCACACACACTCACACAATGTCACACACACACACACACCTACAAACAGAAACACCCACATATTCAGACGGTCAGGCACACACATGCACACACACACAGTCACCCACTCATATACACATTCACTCACTCACTCCCACTCACACACCTGCACTCTCACAAACACCCTAACACACTGTCACACTTACACACAGACACACACACACTCAGACAGAAATGCACTCACACATAGACTCACACAATATCACAGACACACCTAAACAAAAACACACTCACACACACACACAAACACAATGACACACTCATATACACACTCACACACTCATTAACAATCACACCTACACTCTCACAAACTCACACACACACAGACACATGAGCACTCACGCACATTGACACAGTGCCATAAACAGTCACACACCTACACACATGTAGACACACCCACAAACACACAGACACACAGACTCACACGCATTCACACACACAATCACCCGTCACACACACTCACACACCTACTCACACAAACCAACACACAAACACAGGCTCACATGCAAACACAAACACACTCACAAATAGTCACACACTCTCACCTGCACACACAGACACACTCACACCCACTCACAGACAAAAACACTCACACACAATCACACACTCGTATACACACTCTCTCCCACTAACACACCTACACACACACAAACAAACGCATCATCAAACACACACACTCACATACAGAAATCACACAGGCACTCAGACACTCCTACACTCACACACACTGTCACACACACTCACAAACACACACAATCACGCAGATTTCGGCACAGACACCTACACACACAGACTCACTCACACACATTCTCACACACAATCACACACACACACAATCACCCAATCGTATACACATTCACACACTCACTCCCACTCACACAACTACACACACTCACTCTCAGAGTCACATGCACTCACACCCACACTAAAATGGTCAGACCCACACACCTGCACACAAAGACGCTCAGAAACTCACCCACAAACACAATCACACACAATAACACACACGTACACACACTCCCACTCTCACTCCCACTCACACTTACACACACACACACTCACACACACACATATAATAACCACAAAGGCCCTCAAACAGAAACACCTACACTCAAACGCTCACACACACTCTCACACACCCACACAAAATCACGAAGACTGAGACACTGTTTCACACACTCACACACATACACACAGACACATTCACTCACATTCTCACAAACAATCACAAAAACTCAGACACAATCACACATCCGTATACACACTCACACACACACAAACACTCACACAACTACACTCTCACAAACACACTCACACATTCACACACCTACACACAGAAACAACCACATTCTCACGCACAATTGCACACACACTATTACGCACCTACACATAGACACACACACATATAGACACACACATACTCACACACAATCGCACACTTATATACACACTCACACAATCAATACCACTCACACAACTAGAATTTCACAAAGAAACACACTCACACCCACACACACTCACAGACTCATTCGCACTCACACACTCACACACTGCTGCACTCACTCATCTACACACAGAGAGACACCAACACACATTCACAGAATGTCACAAACACACACACTCACACACTGCCACAAGCTCTCGCACACCTACTCACACACCAACACACACAGATTCACATGCACTCACACACACACTCACACAATGTCACACACACACTCACATACCTACACACAGAATCAACCACGTATTCAAACTGTCAGGCACAAACATGCACGCACACACAGTCACGCACTCATATACACATTCACTCACTCACTCCCACTCACACACCTGCACTCTCACAAACACCCTAACACACTCTCACCCTTACTCACAGACACACACACACTCAGACAGAAATGCACTCCCACATAGACTCACACAATGTCACACACAGACCTGAACAAAAACACACTCACACACACAAACACAATGACACTCTCATATACACACTCACACACTCATTCCCAATCACACCTACACTCTCACAAACTCACACACATACACACAGACACATGAGCACTCACGCACATTGACACAGTGCCATAAACTGTCACACACCTACACACATGTAGACACACCCACAAACACACAGACACACAGACTCACACGCATTCACACACACAATCACCCGGTCACACACACTCACACACCTACTCACACAAACACTTACAGACACACACGCACTAACACTGAAACACTGTCAAACACACTCGCACACCTACACACACAAACAAACCAACACATATACACAGGCTAACATGCAATCACACACACACTCACAAATAGTGACACACTCTCACCTGCACACACAGACACACTCACACCCACTCACAGACAAAAACACTCACACACAATCACACACTCCTATACACACACTCTCCCACTAACACACCTACACACACACAAACAAACGCATCATCAAACACACACACACTCACATACAGAAATTACACAGGCACTCAGACACTCCTACACTCACACACACTGTCACACACACTCACAAACACACGCAATCACACAGATTTCGGCACAATCACACACCTACACACACAGACTCACTCACACACATTCTCACACACAATCACACACACTCACACATAATCACACAAATAATACACACATTCTCACACTCACTCCCACTCACACAACTACACACACTCACAGAGTCACATGCACTCACGCCCTCACTAAAACGGTCAAAAACACACACCTTCACACAAAGAAGCTCAGAATCTAACCCACAAACACAATCACACACAATAACACACACGTACACACACTCCCACTCTCACTCCCACTCACACTTACACACACACACACTCACACACACACATATAACAACCACAAAGGCCCTCAAACAGAAACACCTACACTCAAACGCTCACACACACTCTCACACACCCACACAAAATCACGAAGACTGAGACACTGTTTCACACACTCACACACATACACACAGTCACATTCACTCACATTCTCACACACAATTACAAAAACTCAGACACAATCACACACCCGTATACACACTCACACACACACAAACACTCACACAACTACACTCTCACAAACACACTCACACATTCACACACCTACACACAGAAACAACCACATTCTCACGCACAATTGCACACACACTATTACGCACCTACACATAGACACACACACATATAGACACACACATACTCACACACAATCGCACACTTATATACACACTCACACAATCAGTACCACTCACACAACTAGAATTTCACAAAGAAACACACTCACACCCACACACACTCACAGACTCATTCACACTCACACACTCACACACTGCTGCACTCACTCATCTACACACAGAGAGACACCAACACACATTCACAGAATGTCACAAACACACACACTCACACACTGCCACAAGCTCTCGCACACCTACTCACACAGCAACACACACAGATTCACATGCACTCACACACACACTCACACAATGTCACACACACACTCACATACCTACACACAGAATCAACCACGTATTCAAACTGTCAGGCACAAACATGCACGCACACACAGTCACGCACTCATATACACATTCACTCACTCACTCCCACTCACACACCTGCACTCTCACAAACACCCTAACACACTCTCACCCTTACTCACAGACACACACACACTCAGACAGAAATGCACTCCCACATAGACTCACACAATGTCACACACAGACCTAAACAAAAACACACTCACACACACACAAACACAATGACACTCTCATATACACACTCACACACTCATTCCCAATCACACCTACACTCTCACAAACTCACACACATACACACAGACACATGAGCACTCACGCACATTGACACAGTGCCATAAACTGTCACACACCTACACACATGTAGACACACCCACAAACACACAGACACACAGACTCACACGCATTCACACACACAATCACCCGGTCACACACACTCACACACCTACTCACACAAACACTTACAGACACACACGCACTAACACTGAAACACTGTCAAACACACTCGCACACCTACACACACAAACAAACCAACACATATACACAGGCTAACATGCAATCACACACACACTCACAAATAGTGACACACTCTCACCTGCACACACAGACACACTCACACCCACTCACAGACAAAAACACTCACACACAATCACACACTCCTATACACACACTCTCCCACTAACACACCTACACACACACAAACAAACGCATCATCAAACACACACACACTCACATACAGAAATTACACAGGCACTCAGACACTCCTACACTCACACACACTGTCACACACACTCACAAACACACGCAATCACACAGATTTCGGCACAATCACACACCTACACACACAGACTCACTCACACACATTCTCACACACAATCACACACACTCACACATAATCACACAAATAATACACACATTCTCACACTCACTCCCACTCACACAACTACACACACTCACAGAGTCACATGCACTCACGCCCTCACTAAAACGGTCAAAAACACACACCTTCACACAAAGAAGCTCAGAATCTAACCCACAAACACAATCACACACAATAACACACACGTACACACACTCCCACTCTCACTCCCACTCACACTTACACACACACACACTCACACACACACATATAACAACCACAAAGGCCCTCAAACAGAAACACCTACACTCAAACGCTCACACACACTCTCACACACCCACACAAAATCACGAAGACTGAGACACTGTTTCACACACTCACACACATACACACAGTCACATTCACTCACATTCTCACACACAATTACAAAAACTCAGACACAATCACACACCCGTATACACACTCACACACACACAAACACTCACACAACTACACTCTCACAAACACACTCACACATTCACACACCTACACACAGAAACAACCACATTCTCACACACAATCGCACACACACAATTACGCACCTACACATAGACACAAACACATATAGGCACACACACATACTCACACACAATCACACACACTCACACACTATCGCACACTTATATACACACTCACACAATCACTCCAACTCACACAACTGAAATTTCACTAAGAAACACACTCACACCCACACACACTCACAGACTCATTCGCACTCACACACTCACACACTGCTGCACTCACTCATCTACACACAGAGAGACACCAACCCACATTCACAGAATGTCACAAACACACACACTCACACACTGCCACAAGTCTCGCACACCTACTCACACACCAACACACACAGATTCACATGCACTCACACACACACTCACACAATGTCACACACACACTCACACACATACACACAGAAACACCCACATATTCAGACTGTCAGGCACACACATGCACACACACACAGTCACCCACTCATATACACATTCACTCACTCACTCCAACTCACACACCTGCACTCTCACAAACACCCTAACACACTCTCACCCTTACACACAGACACACACACACTCAGACAGAAATGCACTCCCACATAGACTCACACAATGTCACACACACACCTAAACAAAAACACACTCACACACACACAAACACAATGACGCACTCATATACACACTCACACACTCATTCCCAATCACACCTACACTCTCACAATCTCACACACACACACAGACACATGAGCACTCACGCACATTGACACAGTGCCATAAACAGTCACACACCTACACACATGTAGACACACCCACAAACACACAGACACACAGACTCACACGCATTCACACACACAATCACCCGGTCACACACACTCACACACCTACTCACACAAACACTTACAGACACACACGCACTAACACTCACTCAAACACTGTCAAACACACTCGCACACCTACACACACAAACAAAACAACACACAAACACAGGCTCACATGCAATCACACACACACTCACAAATAGTCACACACTCTCACCTGCACTCACAGACACACTCACACCCACTCACAGACAAAATCACTCACACACAATCACACACTCGTATACACACTCTCTCCCACTAACACACCTACACACACACTAACAAACGCATCATCAAACACACACACACTCACATACAGAAATCACACAGGCACTCAGACACTCCTACACTCACACACACTGTCACACACACTCACAAACACACGCAATCACACAGATTTCGGCACAAACACACACCTACACACACAGACTCACTCACACACATTCTCACACACAATCACACACACACAATCACCCATTCGTATACACATTCACACACTCACTCCCACTCACACAACTACACACACACACTCTCACAGAGTCACATGCACTCACACCAACACTAAAACTGTCAGACACACACACCTGCACACAGACGCTCAGAAACTCAACCACAAACACAATCACACACAATAACACACTCGTACACACACTCCCACTCTCACTCCCACTCACACTTACACACACACACTCACACACACACATATAATAACCACAAAGGCCCTCAAACAGAAACACCTACACTCAAACGCTCACACACACTCTCAGACACCCACACAAAATCACGAAGACTGAGACACTGTTTCACACACTCACACACATACACACAGACACATTCACTCACATTCTCACACACAATCACAAAAACTCAGACACAATCACACACCCATATACACACTCACACACACACAAACACTCACACAACTACACTCTCACAAACACACACATTCACACACCTACACACAGAATCACCCACATTTTCACACACAATTGCACACACACAATTACGCACCTACACATAGACGCACACACATATAGGCACACACACATACTCACACACAGTCACACACACTCACACAAAATCGCACACTTACATACACACTCACACAATCACTCCCACTCACACAACTGAAATTTCACAAAGAATCACACTCGCACCCACACACACTCGAAGACTCATTCGCACTCACACACTCACACACTGCAGCACTCACACATCTACACACACAGAGACACCAACAACCATTCACAGAATGTCACAAACACACACACTCACACACTGCCACAAGCTCTCGCACACCTACTCACACACCAACACACACAGATTCTCATGCACACACACACACTCACACAATGTCACACACACACTCACACACCTACACACAGAAACACCCACATATTCAGACTGTCAGGCACAAACATGCACACACACACAGTCACCCACTCATATACACATTCACTCACTCACTCCCACTCACACACCTGCACTCTCACAAACACCCTAACACACTCTCACCCTTACACACAGACACACACACACTCAGACAGAAATGCACTCCCACATAGACTCACACAATGTCACACACACACCTAAACAAAAACACACTCACACACACACAAACACAATGACGCACTCATATACACACTCACACACTCATTCCCAATCACACCTACACTCTCACAATCTCACACACACACACACAGACACATGAGCACTCACGCACATTGACACAGTGCCATAAACAGTCACACACCTACACACATGTAGACACACCCACAAACACACAGACACACAGACTCACACGCATTCACACACACAATCACCCGGTCACACACACTCACACACCTACTCACACAAACACTTACAGACACACACGCACTAACACTCACTAAAACACTGTCAAACCCTCTCGCACACCAACACACACAAACAAAACAACACACAAACACAGGCTCACATGCAATCACACACACACTCACAAATATTCACACACTCTCACCTGCACACACAGACACACTCACACCCACTCACAGACAGAAACACTCACACCCAATCACACACTCGTATACACACTCACTCCCACTTACACACTTACACACACACAAACAAACGCATCATCAAACACACACACTCACATACAGAAATCACACAGGCACTCAGACACTCCTACACTCACACACACTGTCACACACCCTCACAAACACACACAATCACACAGGGTTCGGCACAATCACACACCTACACACACAGACTCACACACACACATTCTCACACACAATCAAACACCCTCACACACAATCACTCAATCGTATACACATTCACACACTCACTCCCACTCACAGAACTACACACACACACTCTCACAGAGTCACATGCACTCACACCAACACTAAAACTGTCAGACACACACACCTGCACACAGACGCTCAGAAACTCAACCACAAACACAATCACACACAATAACACACTCGTACACACACTCCCACTCTCACTCCCACTCACACTTACACACACACACTCACACACACACATATATTAACCACAAAGGCCCTCAAAAAGAAACACCTACACTCAAACGCTCACACACACTCTCACACACCCACACAAAATCACGAAGACTGAGACACTGTTTCACACACTCACACACATACACACAGACACATTCACTCACATTCTCACACACAATCACAAAAACTCAGACACAATCACACACCCATATACACACTCACACACACACAAACACTCACACAACTACACTCTCACAAACACACACATTCACACACCTACACACAGAATCACCCACATTTTCACACACATTTGCACACACACAATTACGCACCTACACATAGACGCACACACATATAGGCACACACACATACTCACACACAGTCACACACACTCACACAAAATCGCACACTTACATACACACTCACACAATCACTCCCACTCACACAACTGAAATTTCACAAAGAATCACACTCGCACCCACACACACTCGAAGACTCATTCGCACTCACACACTCACACACTGCAGCACTCACACATCTACACACACAGAGACACCAACAACCATTCACAGAATGTCACAAACACACACACTCACACACTGCCACAAGCTCTCGCACACCTACTCACACACCAACACACACAGATTCTCATGCACACACACACACTCACACAATGTCACACACACACTCACACAATGTCACACACACACTCACACACCTACACACAGAAACACCCACATATTCAGACTGTCAGGCACACACATGCACACACACACAGTCACCCACTCATATAAACATTCACTCACTCACTCCCACTCACACCCCTGCACTCTCACAAACACCCTAACACACTCTCACACTTACACACAGACACACACACACTCAGACATAAATGCACTCCCACATAGACTCACAATATCACAGACACACCTAAACAAAAACACACTCACACACACACACAAACACAATGACACACTCATATACACACTCACACACTCATTAACAATCACACCTACACTCTCACAAACACACACACACACAGACACATGAGCACTCACGCACATTGACACAGTGCCATAAACAGTCACACACCTACACACATGTAGACACACCCACAAACACACAGACACACAGACTCACACGCATTCACACACACAATCACCCGGTCACACACACTCACACACCTACTCACACAAACCAACACACAAACAGGCTCACATACAAACACAAACACACTCACAAATAGTCACACACTCTCACCTGCACACACAGACACACTCACACCCACTCACAGACAAAAACACTCACACACATTCACACACTCGTATTCACACTCTCTCCCACTAACACACCTACACACACACAAACAAACGCATCATCAAACACACACACTCACATACAGAAATCACACAGGCACTCAGACACTCCTACACTCACACACACTGTCACACACACTCACAAACACACACAATCACGCAGATTTCGGCACAATCAAACACCTACACACACAGACTCACTCACACACATTCTCACACACAATCACACACACACAATCACCCAATAGTATACACATTCACACACTCACTCCCACTCACACAACTACACACACTCACTCTCAGAGTCACATGCACTCACACCCACACTAAAACGGTCAGACACACACACCTGCACACAAGGACGCTCAGAAACTCACCCACAAACACAATCACACACAATAACACACACGTACACACACTCCCACTCTCACTCCCACTCACACTTACACACACACACACTCACACACACATATAATAACCACAAAGGCCCTCAAACAGAAACACCTACACTCAAACGCTCACACACACTCTCACACACCCACACAAAATCACGAAGACTGAGACACTGTTTCACACACTCACACACATACACACAGACACATTCACTCACATTCTCACAAACAATCACAAAAACTCAGACACAATCACACACCCCTATATACACTCACACACACACAAACACTCACACAACTACACTCTCACAAACACACTCACACATTCACACACCTACACACAGAAACAACCACATTCTCACACACAATTGCACACACACTATTACGCACCTACACATAGACACACACACACATAGACACACACATACTCACACACAATCGCACACTTATATACACACTCACACAATCAGTCCCACTCACACAACTAGAATTTCACAAAGAAACACACTCACACCCACACACACTCACAGACTCATTCGCACTCACACACTCACACACTGCTGCACTCACTCATCTACACACAGAGACACCAACACACATTCACAGAATGTCACAAACACACACACTCACACACTGCCACAAGCTCTCGCACACCTACTCACACACCAACACACACAGATTCACATGCACTCACACACACTCACACAATGTCACACACACACTCACATACCTACACACAGAAACAACCACGTATTCAAACTGTCAGGCACAAACATGCACGCACTCACAGTCACCCACTCATATACACATTCACTCACTCACTCCCACTCACACACCTGCACTCTCACAAACACCCTAACACACTCTCACCCTTACACACAGACACACACACACTCAGACAGAAATGCACTCCCACATAGACTCACACAATATCACACACAGACCTAAACAAAAACACACTCACACACACACAAACACAATGACACTCTCATATACACACTCACACACTCATTCCCAATCACACCTACACTCTCACAAACACACACACACAGACACATGAGCACTCACGCGCATTAACACAGTGCCATAAACTGTCACACACCTACACACATGTAGACACACCCACAAACACACAGACACACAGACTCACACGCATTCACACACACAATCACCCGGTCACACACACTCACACACCTACTCACACAAACACTTACAGACACACACGCAATAACACTGAAACACTGCCAAACACACTCGCACGCCTACACACACCAACAAACCAACACATATACACAGGCTCACATGCAATCACACACACACTCACAAATAGTGACACACTCTCACCTGCACACACAGACACACTCACACCCACTCACAGACAAAAACACTCACACACAATCACACAATCGTATACACACTCTCTCCCACTAACACACCTACACACACACAAACAAACGCATCATCAAACACACACACTCACATACAGAAATCACACAGGCACTCAGACACTCCTACACTCACACACACTGTCACACACACTCAGAAACACACGCAATCACACCAATTTCGACACAATCACACAACTACACACACAGACTCACTCACACACATTCTCACACACAATCACACACACTCACACATAATCACGCAAATCATACACACATTCTCACACTCACTCCCACTCACAAAACTACACACACTCACAGTCACATGCACTCACGCCCTCACTAAAACGGTCAAAAACACACACCTTCACACAAAGACGCTCAGAATCTAACCCACAAACACAATCACACACAATAACACACACGTACACACACTCTCACTCTCACTCCCACTCACACTTACACACACACACACACACACACATATAATAACCACAAAGGCCCTCAAACAGAAACACCTACACTCAAACGCTCACACACACTCTCAGACACCCACACAAAATCACGAAGACTGAGACACTGTTTCACACACTCACACACATACACACAGACACATTCACTCACATTCTCACACACAATCACAAAAACTCAGACACAATCACACACCCGTATACACACTCACACACACACAAACACAACTACACTCTCACAAACACACTCACACATTCACACACCTACACACAGAAATAACCACATTCTCACACACAATTGCACACACACAATTACGCACCTACACATAGACACACACACATATAGACACACACACATACTCACACCAATCGCACACTTATGTACACACTCACACAATCAGTCCCACTCACACAACTAGAATTTCACAAAGAAACACACTCCCACCCACACACACTCACAGACTCATTCGCACTCACACACTCACACACTGCAGCACTCACACATCTACACACACCGAGACACCAACAACCATTCACAGAATGTCACAAACACACACACTCACACACTGCCACAAGCTCTCGCACACCTACTCACACACCAACACACACAGATTCTCATGCACTCACACACACTCACACAATGTCACACACACACACACACCTACAAACAGAAACACCCACATATTCAGACGGTCAGGCACACACATGCACACACACACAGTCACCCACTCATATACACATTCACTCACTCACTCCCACTCACACACCTGCACTCTCACAAACACCCTAACACACTCTCACATGTACACACAGACACACACACACTCAGACAGAAATGCACTCCCACATAGACTCACACAATATCACAGACACACCTAAACAAAAACACACTCACACACACACACAAACACAATGACACACTCATATACACACTCACACACTCATTAACAATCACACCTACACTCTCACAAACTCACACACACACACAGACACATGAGCACTCACGCACATTGACACAGTGCCATAAACAGTCACACACCTACACACATGTAGACACACCCACAAACACACAGACACACAGACTCACACGCATTCACACACACAATCACCCGTCACACACACTCACACACCTACTCACACAAACCAACACACAAACACAGGCTCACATGCAAACACAAACACACTCACAAATAGTCACACACTCTCACCTGCACACACAGACACACTCACACCCACTCACAGACAAAAACACTCACACACAATCACACACTCGTATACACACTCTCTCCCACTAACACACCTACACACACACAAACAAACGCATCATCAAACACACACACTCACATACAGAAATCACACAGGCACTCAGACACTCCTACACTCACACACACTGTCACACACACTCACAAACACACACAATCACGCAGATTTCGGCACAGACACCTACACACAGACTCACTCACACACATTCTCACACACAATCACACACACACACAATCACCCAATCGTATACACATTCACACACTCACTCCCACTCACACAACTACACACACTCACTCTCAGAGTCACATGCACTCACACCCACACTAAAATGGTCAGACCCACACACCTGCACACAAAGACGCTCAGAAACTCACCCACAAACACAATCACACACAATAACACACACGTACACACACTCCCACTCTCACTCCCACTCACACTTACACACACACACACTCACACACACACATATAATAACCACAAAGGCCCTCAAACAGAAACACCTACACTCAAACGCTCACACACACTCTCACACACCCACACAAAATCACGAAGACTGAGACACTGTTTCACACACTCACACACATACACACAGACACATTCACTCACATTCTCACAAACAATCACAAAAACTCAGACACAATCACACATCCGTATACACACTCACACACACACAAACACTCACACAACTACACTCTCACAAACACACTCACACATTCACACACCTACACACAGAAACAACCACATTCTCACGCACAATTGCACACACACTATTACGCACCTACACATAGACACACACACATATAGACACACACATACTCACACACAATCGCACACTTATATACACACTCACACAATCAGTCCCACTCACACAACTAGAATTTCACAAAGAAACACACTCACACCCACACACACTCACAGACTCATTCGCACTCACACACTCACACACTGCTGCACTCACTCATCTACACACAGAGAGACACCAACACACATTCACAGAATGTCACAAACACACACACTCACACACTGCCACAAGCTCTCGCACACCTACTCACACACCAACACACACAGATTCACATGCACTCACACACACACTCACACAATGTCACACACACACTCACATACCTACACACAGAATCAACCACGTATTCAAACTGTCAGGCACAAACATGCACGCACACACAGTCACACACTCATATACACATTCACTCACTCACTCCCACTCACACACCTGCACTCTCACAAACACCCTAACACACTCTCACCCTTACTCACAGACACACACACACTCAGACAGAAATGCACTCCCACATAGACTCACACAATGTCACACACAGACCTAAACAAAAACACACTCACACACACACAAACACAATGACACTCTCATATACACACTCACACACTCATTCCCAATCACACCTACACTCTCACAAACACACACACACAGACACATGAGCACTCACGCGCATTAACACAGTGCCATAAACTGTCACACACCTACACACATGTAGACACACCCACAAACACACAGACACACAGACTCACACGCATTCACACACACAATCACCCGGTCACACACACTCACACACCTACTCACACAAACACTTACAGACACACACGCACTAACACTGAAACACTGTCAAACACACACACACACCTACACTCACAAACAAAACAACACACAAACACAGGCTCACATGCAATCACACACACACTCACAAATAGTCACGCACTCTCACCTGCACTCACAAACACACTCACAGCCACTCACAGACAAAAACACTCACACACAATCACACACTCGTATACACACTCACTCCCACTAACACACCTACACACACACAAACAAACGCATCATCAAACACACACACACTCACATACAGAAATCACACAGGCACTCAGACACTCCTACACTCACACACACTGTCACACACCCTCACAAACACACACAATCACACAGGGTTCGGCACAATCACACACCGACACACACAGACTCACTCACACACATTCTCACACACAATCACACACACTCACACACAGTCACCCAATCGTACACACATTCACACACTCACTCCCACTCACACAACTACACACACACACTCTCACAGAGTCACATGCACTCACACCCACACTAAAACCGTCAGACACACACACCGGCACACAAAGACGCTCAGACACTCACCCACAAACACAATCACACACAATAACACACTCGTACACACACTCCCACTCTCACACGCACTCACACCTACACACACACACACTCACACACACACACATATATTAACCACAAAGGCCCTCAAACAGACACAGCTACACTCAAACACACACACACTCTCACACACCCACACAAAATCATGAAGACTGAGAAAATGTTTCAGACACTCACACACATACACACAGACACATTCACTCACATTCTCACACACAATCACAAAAACTCAGACACAATCACACACCCGTATACACACTCACACACACACAAACACTCACACAACTACACTCTCACAAACACACTCACATATTCACACACCTACACACAGAAGCACCCACATTCTCACACACATTTGCACACACACAATTACGCACCTACACATAGACACACACACATATAGACCACACACATACTCACACACAATCACACACACTCACACACAATCACACACTTATATACACACTCACACAATCACTCCCACTCACACAACTAGAATTTCACAAAGAAACACACTCACACCCACACACACTCACAGACACATTCCCACTCACACACTCACACACTGCTGCACTCACACATCTACACACACAGAGACACCAACACACATGCTCAGAATGTCTCAAACACACACTCTCACACACTGCCACAAGCTCTCGCACACCTACTCACACACCAACACACACAGATTCACTTGCACTCACACACACACTCACACAATGTCACACACACACTCACACACCTACACACAGAAACACCCACATATTCAGACTGTCAGGCACAAACATGCACACACACACAGTCACCCACACATATACACATTCACTCACTCCCACTCACACACCTGCACTCTCACAAACACCCTAACACACTCTCACACTTACACACAGACACACACACACTCAGACAGAAATGCACTCCCACATAGACTCACACAATGTCACACAC
The DNA here is from genome assembly GCF_030020395.1 of Manis pentadactyla. Lineage (NCBI taxonomy): Eukaryota > Metazoa > Chordata > Mammalia > Pholidota > Manidae > Manis > Manis pentadactyla. The sequence continues at coordinate 31,496 of NW_026644772.1, forward strand.
AGACCTAAACAAAAACACACTCACACACACACAAACACAATGACACACTCATATACATACTCACACACTCATTACCAATCACACTGACACTCTCACCAACTCACACACACACACACACAGACACATGAGCACTCACGCGCATTGACACAGTGCCATAAACAGTCACACACCTACACACATGTAGACACACCCACAAACACACAGACACACAGACTCACACTCATTCACACACACAATCACCCGGTCACACACACTCACTCACCTACTCACACAAACACTTACAGACACACACGCACTCACCCTTAAACACTGTCAAACACACTCGCACACCTACACACACAAACAAACCAACATACAAACACAGGCTCACATGCAATCACAAACACACTCACAAATACTGACACACTCACACCTGCACACACAGACACACTCACACCCACTCACAGACATAAACACTCACACACAATCACACACTCGTATACACACACTCTCCCACTAACACACCTACACACACACAAAAAAACGCATCATCAAACACACACACACTCACATACAGAAATCACACAGGCACTCAGACACTCCTACACTCACACACACTGTCACACACACTCACAAACACCCGCAATCACACAGAGTTCGGCACAATCACACACCTACACACACAGACTCACTCACACACATTCTCACACACAATCACACACACTCACACACAGTCACCCAATCGTATACACATTCACACACTCACTCCCACTCACACAACTACACACACACACTCTCACAGTCACATGCACTCACACCCACACTAAAACTTTCAGACACACACACCTGCACACAGACGCTCAGAAACTCAACCACAAACACAATCACACACAATAACACACTCGTACACACACTCCCACTCTCACTCACACTCACACTTACACACACACACACTCACACACACACATATATTAACCACAAAGTCCCTCAAAAAGAAACACCTACACTCAAACGCTCACACACACTCTCACACACCCACACAAAATCACGAAGACTGAGACACTGTTTCACACACTCACACACATACACACAGACACATTCACTCACATTCTCACAAACAATCACAAAATCTCCGACACAATCACACACCCGTATACACACTCACACACACACAAACACGCACACAACTACACTCTCACAAACACACTCACACATTCACACACCTACACACAGAAACACCCACATATTCAGACTGTCAGGCACACACATGCACACACACACAGTCACCCACTCATATACACATTCACTCACTCACTCCCACTCACACACCTGCACTCTCACAAACACCCTAACACACTCTCACACTTACACACAGACACACACACACTCAGACAGAAATGCACTCCCACATAGACTCACACAATGTCACACACAGACCTAAATAAAAACACACTCACACACACACAAACACAATGACACACTCATATACATACTCACACACTCATTAACAATCACACCTACACTCTCACCAACTCACACACACACACACAGACACATGAGCACTCACGCGCATTGACACAGTGCCATAAACAGTCACACACCTACACACATGTAGACACACCCACAAACACACAGACACACAGACTCACACTCATTCACACACACAATCACCCGGTCATACACACTCACTCACTTACTCACACAAACACTTACAGACACACACGCACTCACCCTTAAACACTGTCAAACACACTCGCACACCTACACACACAAACAAACCAACATACAAACACAGGCTCACATGCAATCACAAACACACTCACAAATACTGACACACTCACACCTGCACACACAGACACACTCACACCCACTCACAGACATAAACACTCACACACAATCACACACTCGTATACACACACTCTCCCACTAACACACCTACACACACACAAAAAAACTCATCATCAAACACACACACACTCACATACAGAAATCACACAGGCACTCAGACACTCCTACACTCACACACACTGTCACACACACTCACAAACACACGCAATCACACAGAGTTCGGCACAATCACACACCTACACACACAGACTCACTCACACACATTCTCACACACAATCACACACACTCACACACAGTCACCCAATCGTATACACATTCACACACTCACTCCCACTCACACAACTACACACACACACTCTCACAGAGTCACATGCACTCACACCCACACTAAAACCGTCAGAAACACACCTGCACACAAAGACGCTCAGAAACTCACCCACAAACACAATCACACACAACACACTCGTGCACACACTCCCACTCTCACTCCCACTCACACTTACACACACACACACTCACACACACACATATATTAACCACAAAGGCCCTCAAAAAGAAACACCTACACTCAAACGCTCACACACACTCTCACACACCCACACAAAATCACGAAGACTGAGACACTGTTTCACACATTCACACACATACACACAGACACCTTCACTCACATTCTCACACACAATCACAAAAACTCAGACACAATCACACACCGTATACACACTCACACACACACAAACACTCACACAACTTCACTCTCACAAACACACTCACACATTCACACACCGACACACAGAAGCACCCACATTCTCACACACAATTACGCACCTACACATAGACACACACACATATAGTCACACACACATACACACAATCACACACACTCACACACAAACGCACACTTATATACACACACACAATCACTCCCACACACACAACTAGAATTTCAAAAAAAACACACTCACACCCACACACACTCACAGACACATTCCCACTCACACACTCACACACTGCTGCACTCACACATCTACACACACAGAGACACCAACACACAATCTCAGAATGTCACAAACACACACACACTGTCACAAGCTCTCGCACACCTTTTCACACACCAAAACACACAGATTCATATGCACTCACACACACTCACACATTGTCACACACACACTCACACAATGTCACACACTCACTCACACACCTACACACAGAAACACCCACATATTCAGACTGTCAGGCACACACATGCACACACACAGTCACCCACTCATATACGCATTCACTCACTCACTCCCACTCACACACCTGCACTCTCACAAACACCCTAACACACTCTCACACTTACACACAGACACACACACACTCAGACAGAAATGCACTCCCACATAGACTCACACAATGTCACACACACACCTAAACAAAAACACACTCACACACACACACAAACACAATGACACACTCATATACACACTCACACACTCATTCCCAATCACACCTACACACTCACAAACTCACACACACACAGACACATGAGCACTCACGCACATTGACACAGTGCCATAAAGAGTCACACACCTACACACATATAGACACACATCACAAACACACAGACACACAGACTCACACGCACTCACACACACAATCACACTGTCACACACACTCACACACCTACTCACACAAACACTTACAGACACACACGCACTAACACTCACTCAAACACTGTCAAACACACTCGCACACCTACACACACAAACAAAACAACACACAAACACAGGCTCACATGCAATCACACACACACTCACAAATAGTCACACACTCTCACCTGCACTCACAGACACACTCACACCCACTCACAGACAAAATCACTCACACACAATCACACACTCGTATACACACTCTCTCCCTCTAACACACCTACTCACACACTAACAAACGCATCATCAAACACACACACACTCACATACAGAAATCACACAGGCACTCAGACACTCCTACACTCACACACACTGTCACACACACTCACAAACACACGCAATCACACAGATTTCGGCACAAACACACACCTACACACACAGACTCACTCACACACATTCTCACACACAATCACACACACACAATCACCCATTCGTATACACATTCACACACTCACTCCCACTCACACAACTACACACACACACTCTCACAGAGTCACATGCACTCACACCCACACTAAAACCATCAGACACACACACCTGCACACAAAGACGCTCAGAAACAAACCCACAAACACAATCACACACAATAACACACTCGTACACACACTCCCACTCTCACTCCCACTCACACTTACACACACACACACTCACACACACACATATATTAACCACAAAGGCCCTCAAAAAGAAACACCTACACTCAAACGCTCACACACACTCTCACACACCCACACAAAATCACGAAGACTGAGACACTGTTTCACACACTCACACACATACACACAGACACATTCACTCACATTCTCACACACAATCACAAAAACTCAGACACAATCACACACCCGTATACACACTCACACACACAAACACTCACACAACTACACTCTCACAAACACTCACACATTCACACACCTACACACAGAAGCACCCACATTATCACACACATTTGCACACACACAATTACGCACCTACACATAGACACACACACATATAGGCACACACACTATCACACACACTCACACACAATCGCACACTTATATACACACTCACACAATCACTCCCACTCACACAACTAGAATTTCACAAGGAAACACACTCACACCCACACACACTCACAGACACATTCCCACTCACACACTCACACACTGCTGCACTCACACATCTACACACACAGAGACACCAACACACATGCTCAGAATGTCTCAAACACACACTCTCACACACTGCCACAAGCTCTCGCTCACCTACTCACACACCAACACACACAGATTCACTTGCACTCACACACACACTCACACAATGTCACACACACACTCACACACCTACACACAGAAACACCCACATATTAAGACTGTCAGGCACAAACATGCACACACACACAGTCACCCACTCATATACACATTCACTCACTCACTCCCACTCACACACCTGCACTCTCACAAACACCCTAACACACTCTCACCGTTACTCACAGACACACACACTCAGACAGAAATGCACTCCCACATAGACTCACACAATGTCACACACAGACCTAAACAAAAACACACTCACACACACCCAAACACAATGACACACTCATATACATACTCACACAGTCATTCCCAATCACACTTACACTCTCACAAACTCACACACACACACAGACACATGAGCACTCACGCACATTGACACAGTGCCATAAACAGTCACACACCTACACACATGTAGACACACCCACAAAAACACAGACACACCGACTCACACTCATTCACACACACAATCACCCGGTCACACACACTCACTCACCTACTCACACAAACACTTACAGACACACATGCACTAACACTGAAACACTGTCAAACACACTCGCACACCTACACACACAAACAAACCAACACATATACACAGGCTCACATGCTATCACACACACACTCACAAATAGTCACACACTCCCCCCTGCACACACAGACACACTCACACCCACTCACAGACAAAAACACACACACAATCACACACTCGTATACACACTCTCTCCCACTAACACACCTACACACACACAAACAAACGCATCATCAAACACACACACACTCACATACAGAAATCACACAGGCACTCAGACACTCCTACACTCACACACACAGTCACACACACTCAGAAACACACGCAATCACACAGTTTTCGGCACAATCACGCACCGACACACACAGACTCACTCACACACATTCTCACACACAATCACACACACTCACACACAATCACACAAATCATATACACATTCTCACACTCACTCCCACTCACACAACTGCACACACTCACAGAGTCACATGCACTCACGCCCTCACTAAAACGGTCAAAAACACACACCTTCACACAAAGACGCTCAGAATCTAACCCTCAAACACAATCACACACAATAACACACACGTACACACACTCCCACTCTCACTCCATCTCACACTTACACACACACACACTCACACATACATATAAGAACATCAAAGGCCCTCAAACAGAAACACCTACACTCAAACGCTCACACACACTCTCACACACCCACACAAAATCACGAAGACTGGGACACTGTTTCACACACTCACACACATACACACAGACACGTTCACTCACATTCTCACACACAATCACAAAATCTCAGACACAATCACACACCCGTATACACACTCACACACACACAAACACTCACACAACTACACTCTCACAAACACACTCACACATTCACACACCTACACACAGAAAGAACCACATTCTCACACACATTTGCACACACAAAATTACGCACCTACACATAGACACAAACACATATAGGCACACACACATACTCTCACACACTCACACACACTCACACACTATCGCACACTTATATACACACTCACACAATCACTCCAACTCACACAACTGAAATTTCACAAAGAAACACACTCACTCCCACACACACTCACAGACTCATTCGCACTCACACACTCACACACTGCTGCACTCACACATATACACACACAGAGACCCCAACACACATTCACAGAATGTCACAAACACACACACTCACACACTGCCACAAGCTCTCGCACACCTACTCACACACCAACACACACAGATTCACATGCACTCACACACACACTCACACAATGTCACACACACACTCACACACCTACACACAGAAACACCCACATATTCAGATGGTCAGGCACAAACATGCACACACACACAGTCACCCACTCATATACACATTCACTCACTCACTCCCACTCACACCCCTGCACTCTCACAAACACCCTAACACACTCTCACCCTTACTCACAGACACACACACACTCAGACAGAAATGCACTCCCACATAGACTCACACAATGTCACACACACACCTAAACAAAAACACACTCACACACACACAAACACAATGACACACTCATATACATACTCACACACTCATTCCCAATCATACTTACACTCTCACAAACTCACACACACACACAGACACATGAGCACTCACGCACATTGACACAGTGCCATAAACAGTCACACACCTACACACATGTAGACACACCCACAAACACACAGACACACAGACTCACACGCATTCACACTCACAATCACCCGGTCACACACACTCACACACCTACTCACACAAACACTTACAGACACACACGCAATAACACTGAAACACTGTCAAACACACTCGCACACCTACACACACAAACAAACCAACACACAAACACAGGCTCACATGCAATCACAAACACACTCACAAATAGTGACACACACTCATCTGCACACACAGACACACTCACACCCACTCAAAGACAAAAACACTCACACACAATCACACACTCATATTCACACTCTCTCCCACTAACACACCTACACACACACACTCTCACAGAGTCACATGCACTCACACCCACACTAAAACTCTCAGACACTCACACCTGCACACAGACGCACAGAAACTCAACCACAAACACAATCACACACAATCACACACTCGTACACACACTCCCACTCTCACTCACACTCACACTTACACACACACACACTCACACACACACATATATTAACCACAAAGGCCCTCAAAAAGAAACACCTACACTCAAACGCTCACACACACTCTCACACACCCACACAAAATCACGAAGACTGAGACACTGTTTCACACACTCACACACATACACACAGACACATTCACTCACATTCTCACACACAATCACAAAAACTCAGACACAATCACACACCCGTATACACACTCACACACACACAAACACTCACACAACTACACTCTCACAAACACACTCACATATTCAAACACCTACACACAGAATCACCCACATTCTCACACACATTTGCACACACACAATTACGCACCTACACATAGACACACACACGTATAGACACACACACATACTCACACACAATCACACACACTCACACACTATCGCACACTTATATACACACTCACACAATCACACCCACTCACACAACTAGAATTTCACAAAGAAACACACTCACACCCACACACACTCACAGACTCATTCGCACTCACACACACACTGCAGCACTCACTCATCTACACACAGAGAGACACCAACAACCATTCACAGAATGTCACAAACACACACACTCACACACTGCCACAAGCTCTCGCACACCTACTCACACACCAACACACACAGATTCTCATGCACACACGCACTCTCACAATGTCACACACACTCTCACACAATGTCACACACACACTCACACACCTACACACAGAAACACCCACATATTCAGACTGTCAGGCACACACATGCACACACACACAGTCACCCACTCATATACACATTCACTCACTCACTCCCACTCACACCCCTGCACTCTCACAAACACCCTAACACACTCTCACACTTACACACAGACACACACACACTCAGACAGAAATGCACTCCCACATAGACTCACACAATGTCACACACACACCTAAACTAAAACACACTCACACACACAAACACAATGACACACTCATATACACACTCACACACCCATTCCCAATCACACCTACACTCTCACAAACACACACACACACAGACACATGAGCACTCATGCACATTGACACAGTGCCATAAACAGTCACACACCTACACACATGTAGACACACCCACAAACTCACAGACACACAGACTCACACGCATTCACACACACAATCACCCGGTCACACACACTCACACACCTACTCACACAAACCAAAACACAAACACAGGCTCACATACAAACACAAACACACTCACAAATAGTCACACACTCTCACCTGCACACACAGACACACTCACACCCACTCACAGACAAAAACACTCACACACATTCACACACTCGTATTCACACTCTCTCCCACTAACACACCTACACACACACAAACAAACGCATCATCAAACACACACACTCACATACAGAAATCACACAGGCACTCAGACACTCCTACACTCACACACACTGTCACACACACTCACAAACACACACAATCTCGCAGATTTCGGCACAATCAAACACCTACACACACAGACTCACTCACACACATTCTCACACACAATCATACACACACACAATCACCCAATCGTATATATATTCACACACTCCCACTCACACAACTACACACACTCACTCTCAGAGTCACATGCACTCACACCCACACTAAAACGGTCAGACACACACACCTGCACACAAAGACGCTCAGAAACTCACCCACAAACACAATCACACACAATAACACACACGTACACACACTCCCACTCTCACTCCATCTCACACTTACACACACACACACTCACACATACATATAAGAACATCAAAGGCCCTCAAACAGAAACACCTACACTCAAACGCTCACACACACTCTCACACACCCACACAAAATCACGAAGACTGAGACACTGTTTCACACACTCACACACATACACACAGACACGTTCACTCACATTCTCACACACAATCACAAAATCTCAGACACAATCACACACCCGTATACACACTCACACACACACAAACACTCACACAACTACACTCTCACAAACACACTCACACATTCACACACCTACACACAGAAAGAACCACATTCTCACACACATTTGCACACACAAAATTACGCACCTACACATAGACACAAACACATATAGGCACACACACATACTCTCACACACTCACACACACTCACACACTATCGCACACTTATATACACACTCACACAATCACTCCAACTCACACAACTGAAATTTCACAAAGAAACACACTCACTCCCACACACACTCACAGACTCATTCGCACTCACACACTCACACACTGCTGCACTCACACATATACACACACAGAGACACCAACACACATTCACAGAATGTCACAAACACACACACTCACACACTGCCACAAGCTCTCGCACACCTACTCACACACCAACACACACAGATTCACATGCACTCACACACACACTCACACAATGTCACACACACACTCACACACCTACACACAGAAACACCCACATATTCAGATGGTCAGGCACAAACATGCACACACACACAGTCACCCACTCATATACACATTCACTCACTCACTCCCACTCACACCCCTGCACTCTCACAAACACCCTAACACACTCTCACCCTTACTCACAGACACACACACACTCAGACAGAAATGCACTCCCACATAGACTCACACAATGTCACACACACACCTAAACAAAAACACACTCACACACACACAAACACAATGACACACTCATATACATACTCACACACTCATTCCCAATCATACACTCTCACAAACTCACACACACACACAGACACATGAGCACTCACGCACATTGACACAGTGCCATAAACAGTCACACACCTACACACATGTAGACACACCCACAAACACACAGACACACAGACTCACACGCATTCACACTCACAATCACCCGGTCACACACACTCACACACCTACTCACACAAACACTTACAGACACACACGCAATAACACTGAAACACTGTCAAACACACTCGCACACCTACACACACAAACAAACCAACACACAAACACAGGCTCACATGCAATCACAAACACACTCACAAATAGTGACACACACTCATCTGCACACACAGACACACTCACACCCACTCAAAGACAAAAACACTCACACACAATCACACACTCATATTCACACTCTCTCCCACTAACACACCTACACACACACACTCTCACAGAGTCACATGCACTCACACCCACACTAAAACTCTCAGACACTCACACCTGCACACAGACGCACAGAAACTCAACCACAAACACAATCACACACAATCACACACTCGTACACACACTCCCACTCTCACTCACACTCACACTTACACACACACACACTCACACACACACATATATTAACCACAAAGGCCCTCAAAAAGAAACACCTACACTCAAACGCTCACACACACTCTCACACACCCACACAAAATCACGAAGACTGAGACACTGTTTCACACACTCACACACATACACACAGACACATTCACTCACATTCTCACACACAATCACAAAAACTCAGACACAATCACACACCCGTATACACACTCACACACACACAAACACTCACACAACTACACTCTCACAAACACACTCACATATTCAAACACCTACACACAGAATCACCCACATTCTCACACACATTTGCACACACACAATTACGCACCTACACATAGACACACACACGTATAGACACACACACATACTCACACACAATCACACACACTCACACACTATCGCACACTTATATACACACTCACACAATCACACCCACTCACACAACTAGAATTTCACAAAGAAACACACTCACACCCACACACACTCACAGACTCATTCGCACTCACACACACACTGCAGCACTCACTCATCTACACACAGAGAGACACCAACAACCATTCACAGAATGTCACAAACACACACACTCACACACTGCCACAAGCTCTCGCACACCTACTCACACACCAACACACACAGATTCTCATGCACACACACACTCTCACAATGTCACACACACACTCACACAATGACACACACACACACACACCTACAAACAGAAACACCCACATATTCAGACGGTCAGGCACACACATGCACACACACACAGTCACACACTCATATACACATTCACTCACTCACTCCCACTCACACACCTGCACTCTCACAAACACCCTAACACACTCTCACACTTACACACAGACACACACACACTCAGACAGAAATGCACTCCCACATAGACTCACACAATATCACAGACACACCTAAACAAAAACACACTCACACACACACACAAACACAATGACACACTCATATACACACTCACACACTCATTAACAATCACACCTACACTCTCACAAACTCACACACACACAGACACATGAGCACTCACGCACATTGACACAGTGCCATAAACAGTCACACACCTACACACATGTAGACACACCCACAAACACACAGACACACAGACTCACACGCATTCACACACACAATCACCCGTCACACACACTCACACACCTACTCACACAAACCAACACACAAACACAGGCTCACATGCAAACACAAACACACTCACAAATAGTCACACACTCTCACCTGCACACACAGACACACTCACACCCACTCACAGACAAAAACACTCACACACAATCACACACTCGTATACACACTCTCTCCCACTAACACACCTACACACACACAAACAAACGCATCATCAAACACACACACTCACATACAGAAATCACACAGGCACTCAGACACTCCTACACTCACACACACTGTCACACACACTCACAAACACACACAATCACGCAGATTTCGGCACAGACACCTACACACACAGACTCACTCACACACATTCTCACACACAATCACACACACACACAATCACCCAATCGTATACACATTCACACACTCACTCCCACTCACACAACTACACACACTCACTCTCAGAGTCACATGCACTCACACCCACACTAAAATGGTCAGACCCACACACCTGCACACAAAGACGCTCAGAAACTCACCCACAAACACAATCACACACAATAACACACACGTACACACACTCCCACTCTCACTCCCACTCACACTTACACACACACACACTCACACACACACATATAATAACCACAAAGGCCCTCAAACAGAAACACCTACACTCAAACGCTCACACACACTCTCACACACCCACACAAAATCACGAAGACTGAGACACTGTTTCACACACTCACACACATACACACAGACACATTCACTCACATTCTCACAAACAATCACAAAAACTCAGACACAATCACACATCCGTATACACACTCACACACACACAAACACTCACACAACTACACTCTCACAAACACACTCACACATTCACACACCTACACACAGAAACAACCACATTCTCACGCACAATTGCACACACACTATTACGCACCTACACATAGACACACACACATATAGACACACACATACTCACACACAATCGCACACTTATATACACACTCACACAATCAGTCCCACTCACACAACTAGAATTTCACAAAGAAACACACTCACACCCACACACACTCACAGACTCATTCGCACTCACACACTCACACACTGCTGCACTCACTCATCTACACACAGAGAGACACCAACACACATTCACAGAATGTCACAAACACACACACTCACACACTGCCACAAGCTCTCGCACACCTACTCACACACCAACACACACAGATTCACATGCACTCACACACACACTCACACAATGTCACACACACACTCACATACCTACACACAGAATCAACCACGTATTCAAACTGTCAGGCACAAACATGCACGCACACACAGTCACGCACTCATATACACATTCACTCACTCACTCCCACTCACACACCTGCACTCTCACAAACACCCTAACACACTCTCACCCTTACTCACAGACACACACACACTCAGACAGAAATGCACTCCCACATAGACTCACACAATGTCACACACAGACCTAAACAAAAACACACTCACACACACACAAACACAATGACACTCTCATATACACACTCACACACTCATTCCCAATCACACCTACACTCTCACAAACACACACACACAGACACATGAGCACTCACGCGCATTAACACAGTGCCATAAACTGTCACACACCTACACACATGTAGACACACCCACAAACACACAGACACACAGACTCACACGCATTCACACACACAATCACCCGGTCACACACACTCACACACCTACTCACACAAACACTTACAGACACACACGCACTAACACTGAAACACTGTCAAACACACACACACACCTACACTCACAAACAAAACAACACACAAACACAGGCTCACATGCAATCACACACACACTCACAAATAGTCACGCACTCTCACCTGCACTCACAGACACACTCACAGCCACTCACAGACAAAAACACTCACACACAATCACACACTCGTATACACACTCACTCCCACTAACACACCTACACACACACAAACAAACGCATCATCAAACACACACACACTCACATACAGAAATCACACAGGCACTCAGACACTCCTACACTCACACACACTGTCACACACCCTCACAAACACACACAATCACACAGGGTTCGGCACAATCACACACCGACACACACAGACTCACTCACACACATTCTCACACACAATCACACACACTCACACACAGTCACCCAATCGTACACACATTCACACACTCACTCCCACTCACACAACTACACACACACACTCTCACAGAGTCACATGCACTCACACCCACACTAAAACCGTCAGACACACACACCGGCACACAAAGACGCTCAGACACTCACCCACAAACACAATCACACACAATAACACACTCGTACACACACTCCCACTCTCACACGCACTCACACCTACACACACACTCACTCACACACACACACATATATTAACCACAAAGGCCCTCAAACAGACACAGCTACACTCAAACACACACACACTCTCACACACCCACACAAAATCATGAAGACTGAGAAAATGTTTCAGACACTCACACACATACACACAGACACATTCACTCACATTCTCACACACAATCACAAAAACTCAGACACAATCACACACCCGTATACACACTCACACACACACAAACACTCACACAACTACACTCTCACAAACACACTCACATATTCACACACCTACACACAGAAGCACCCACATTCTCACACACATTTGCACACACACAATTACGCACCTACACATAGACACACACACATATAGACCACACACATACTCACACACAATCACACACACTCACACACAATCACACACTTATATACACACTCACACAATCACACCAACTCACATAACTAGAATTTCACAAAGAAACACACTCTCACCCACACACACTCACAGACTCATTCGCACTCACACACTCACACACTGCAGCACTCACACATCTACACACACAGAGACACCAACAACCATTCACAGAATGTCACAAACACACACACTCACACACTGCCACAAGCTCTCGCACACCTACTCACACACCAACACACACAGATTCTCATGCACACACACACTCACACAATGTCACACACACACTCACACACCTACACACAGAAACACCCACATATTCAGACTGTCAGGCACAAACATGCACACACACAGTCACCCACTCATATACACATTCACTCACTCACTCCCACTCACACACCTGCACTCTCACAAACACCCTAACACACTCTCACCCTTACACACAGACACACACACACTCAGACAGAAATGCACTCCTACATAGACTCACACAATGTCACACACACACCTAAACAAAAACACACTCACACACACACAAACACAATGACGCACTCATATACACACTCACACACTCATTCCCAATCACACCTACACTCTCACAATCTCACACACACACACAGACACATGAGCACTCACGCACATTGACACAGTGCCATAAACAGTCACACACCTACACACATGTAGACACACCCACAAACACACAGACACACAGACTCACACGCATTCACACACACAATCACCCGGTCACACACACTCACACACCTACTCACACAAACACTTACAGACACACACGCACTAACACTCACTAAAACACTGTCAAACCCTCTCGCACACCAACACACACAAACAAAACAACACACAAACACAGGCTCACATGCAATCACACACACACTCACAAATATTCACACACTCTCACCTGCACACACAGACACACTCACACCCACTCACAGACAGAAACACTCACACCCAATCACACACTCGTATACACACTCACTCCCACTTACACACTTACACACACACAAACAAACGCATCATCAAACACACACACTCACATACAGAAATCACACAGGCACTCAGACACTCCTACACTCACACACACTGTCACACACCCTCACAAACACACACAATCACACAGGGTTCGGCACAATCACACACCTACACACACAGACTCACTCACACACATTCTCACACACAATCAAACACACTCACACACAATCACTCAATCGTATACACATTCACACACTCACTCCCACTCACAGAACTACACACACACACTCTCACAGAGTCACATGCACTCACACCAACACTAAAACTGTCAGACACACACACCTGCACACAGACGCTCAGAAACTCAAACACAAACACAATCACACACAATAACACACTCGTACACACACTCCCACTCTCACTCCCACTCACACTTACACACACACACTCACACACACACATATATTAACCACAAAGGCCCTCAAAAAGAAACACCTACACTCAAACGCTCACACACACTCTCACACTCCCACACAAAATCACGAAGACTGAGACACTGTTTCACACACTCACACACATACACACAGACACATTCACTCACATTCTCTCACACAATCACAAAAACTCAGACACAATCACACACCCATATACACACTCAAACACACACAAACACTCACACAACTACACTCTCACAAACACACACATTCACACACCTACACACTGAATCACCCACATTTTCACACACAATTGCACACACACAATTACGCACCTACACATAGACGCACACACATATAGGCACACACACATACTCACACACAGTCACACACACTCACACAAAATCGCACACTTACATACACACTCACACAATCACTCCCACTCACACAACTGAAATTTCACAAAGAATCACACTCGCACCCACACACACTCGAAGACTCATTCGCACTCACACACTCACACACTGCAGCACTCACACATCTACACACACAGAGACACCAACAACCATTCACAGAATGTCACAAACACACACTCACACACTGCCACAAGCTCTCGCACACCTACTCACACACCAACACACACAGATTCTCATGCACACACACACACTCACACAATGTCACACACACACTCACACAATGTCACACACACACACACCTACACACAGAAACACCCACATATTCAGACTGTCAGGCACACACATGCACACACACACAGTCACCCACTCATATACACATTCACTCACTCACTCCCACTCACACCCCTGCACTCTCACAAACACCCTAACACACTCTCACACTTACACACAGACACACACACACTCAGACAGAAATGCACTCCCACATAGACTCACACAATGTCACACACAGACCTAAACAAAAACACACTCACACACACACACAAACACAATGACACACTCATATACACACTCACACACTCATTAACAATCACACCTACACTCTCACAAACTCACACACACACAGACACATGAGCACTCACGCACATTGACACAGTGCCATAAACAGTCACACACCTACACACATGTAGACACACCCACAAACACACAGACACACAGACTCACACACATTCACACACACAATCACCCGGTCACACACACTCACACACCTACTCACACAAACCAACACACAAACAGGCTCACATACAAACACAAACACACTCACAAATAGTCACACACTCTCACCTGCACACACAGACACACTCACACCCACTCACAGCCAAAAACACTCACACACATTCACACACTCGTATTCACACTCTCTCCCACTAACACACCTACACACACACAAACAAACGCATCATCAAACACACACACTCACATACAGAAATCACACAGGCACTCAGACACTCCTACACTCACACACACTGTAACACACTCACAAACACACACAATCTCGCAGATTTCGGCACAATCAAACACCTACACACACAGACTCACTCACACACATTCTCACACACAATCACACACACACAATCACCCAATAGTATACACATTCACACACTCACTCCCACTCACACAACTACACACACTCACTCTCAGAGTCACATGCACTCACACCCACACTAAAACGGTCAGACACACACACCTGCACACAAAGACGCTCAGAAACTCACCCACAAACACAATCACACACAATAACACACACGTACACACACTCCCACTCTCACTCCCACTCACACTTACACACACACACTCACACACACACATATAATAACCACAAAGGCCCTCAAACAGAAACACCTACACTCAAACGCTCACACACACTCTCAGACACCCACACAAAATCACGAAGACTGAGACACTGTTTCACACACTCACACACATACACACAGACACATTCACTCACATTCTCACACACAATCACAAAAACTCAGACACAATCACACACCCATATACACACTCACACACACACAAACACTCACACAACTACACTCTCACAAACACACACATTCACACACCTACACACAGAATCACCCACATTTTCACACACAATTGCACACACACAATTACGCACCTACACATAGACGCACACACATATAGGCACACACACATACTCACACACAGTCACACACACTCACACAAAATCGCACACTTACATACACACTCACACAATCACTCAAACTCACACAACTGAAATTTCACAAAGAATCACACTCGCACCCACACACACTCGAAGACTCATTCGCACTCACACACTCACACACTGCAGCACTCACACATCTACACACACAGAGACACCAACAACCATTCACAGAATGTCACAAACACACACACTCACACACTGCCACAAGCTCTCGCACACCTACTCACACACCAACACACACAGATTCTCATGCACACACACACACTCACACAATGTCACACACACACTCACACACCTACACACAGAAACACCCACATATTCAGACTGTCAGGCACAAACATGCACACACACACAGTCACCCACTCATATACACATTCACTCACTCACTCCCACTCACACACCTGCACTCTCACAAACACCCTAACACACTCTCACCCTTACACACAGACACACACACACTCAGACAGAAATGCACTCCCACATAGACTCACACAATGTCACACACACACCTAAACAAAAACACACTCACACACACACAAACACAATGACGCACTCATATACACACTCACACACTCATTCCCAATCACACCTACACTCTCACAATCTCACACACACACACACAGACACATGAGCACTCACGCACATTGACACAGTGCCATAAACAGTCACACACCTACACACATGTAGACACACCCACAAACACACAGACACACAGACTCACACGCATTCACACACACAATCACCCGGTCACACACACTCACACACCTACTCACACAAACACTTACAGACACACACGCACTAACACTCACTAAAACACTGTCAAATCCTCTCGCACACCAACACACACAAACAAAACAACACACAAACACAGGCTCACATGCAATCACACACACACTCACAAATATTCACACACTCTCACCTGCACACACAGACACACTCACACCCACTCACAGACAGAAACACTCACACCCAATCACACACTCGTATACACACTCACTCCCACTTACACACTTACACACACACAAACAAACGCATCATCAAACACACACACTCACATACAGAAATCACACAGGCACTCAGACACTCCTACACTCACACACACTGTCACACACCCTCACAAACACACACAATCACACAGGGTTCGGCACAATCACACACCTACACACACAGACTCACACACACACATTCTCACACACAATCAAACACCCTCACACACAATCACTCAATCGTATACACATTCACACACTCACTCCCACTCACAGAACTACACACACACACTCTCACAGAGTCACATGCACTCACACCAACACTAAAACTGTCAGACACACACACCTGCACACAGACGCTCAGAAACTCAACCACAAACACAATCACACACAATAACACACTCGTACACACACTCCCACTCTCACTCCCACTCACACTTACACACACACACTCACACACACACATATATTAACCACAAAGGCCCTCAAAAAGAAACACCTACACTCAAACGCTCACACACACTCTCACACACCCACACAAAATCACGAAGACTGAGACACTGTTTCACACACTCACACACATACACACAGACACATTCACTCACATTCTCACACACAATCACAAAAACTCAGACACAATCACACACCCATATACACACTCACACACACACAAACACTCACACAACTACACTCTCACAAACACACACATTCACACACCTACACACAGAATCACCCACATTTTCACACACATTTGCACACACACAATTACGCACATACACATAGACGCACACACATATAGGCACACACACATACTCACACACAGTCACACACACTCACACAAAATCGCACACTTACATACACACTCACACAATCACTCCCACTCACACAACTGAAATTTCACAAAGAATCACACTCGCACCCACACACACTCGAAGACTCATTCGCACTCACACACTCACACACTGCAGCACTCACACATCTACACACACAGAGACACCAACAACCATTCACAGAATGTCACAAACACACACACTCACACACTGCCACAAGCTCTCGCACACCTACTCACACACCAACACACACAGATTCTCATGCACACACACACACTCACACAATGTCACACACACACTCACACAATGTCACACACACACTCACACACCTACACACAGAAACACCCACATATTCAGACTGTCAGGCACACACATGCACACACACACAGTCACCCACTCATATAAACATTCACTCACTCACTCTCACTCACACCCCTGCACTCTCACAAACACCCTAACACACTCTCACACTTACACACAGACACACACACACTCAGACAGAAATGCACTCCCACATAGACTCACAATATCACAGACACACCTAAACAAAAACACACTCACACACACACACAAACACAATGACACACTCATATACACACTCACACACTCATTAACAATCACACCTACACTCTCACAAACACACACACACACAGACACATGAGCACTCACGCACATTGACACAGTGCCATAAACAGTCACACACCTACACACATGTAGACACACCCACAAACACACAGACACACAGACTCACACGCATTCACACACACAATCACCCGGTCACACACACTCACACACCTACTCACACAAACCAACACACAAACAGGCTCACATACAAACACAAACACACTCACAAATAGTCACACACTCTCACCTGCACACACAGACACACTCACACCCACTCACAGACAAAAACACTCACACACATTCACACACTCGTATTCACACTCTCTCCCACTAACACACCTACACACACACAAACAAACGCATCATCAAACACACACACTCACATACAGAAATCACACAGGCACTCAGACACTCCTACACTCACACACACTGTCACACACACTCACAAACACACACAATCACGCAGATTTCGGCACAATCAAACACCTACACACACAGACTCACTCACACACATTCTCACACACAATCACACACACACAATCACCCAATAGTATACACATTCACACACTCACTCCCACTCACACAACTACACACACTCACTCTCAGAGTCACATGCACTCACACCCACACTAAAACGGTCAGACACACACACCTGCACACAAGGACGCTCAGAAACTCACCCACAAACACAATCACACACAATAACACACACGTACACACACTCCCACTCTCACTCCCACTCACACTTACACACACACACACTCACACACACATATAATAACCACAAAGGCCCTCAAACAGAAACACCTACACTCAAACGCTCACACACACTCTCACACACCCACACAAAATCACGAAGACTGAGACACTGTTTCACACACTCACACACATACACACAGACACATTCACTCACATTCTCACAAACAATCACAAAAACTCAGACACAATCACACACCCCTATATACACTCACACACACACAAACACTCACACAACTACACTCTCACAAACACACTCACACATTCACACACCTACACACAGAAACAACCACATTCTCACACACAATTGCACACACACTATTACGCACCTACACATAGACACACACACACATAGACACACACATACTCACACACAATCGCACACTTATATACACACTCACACAATCAGTCCCACTCACACAACTAGAATTTCACAAAGAAACACACTCACACCCACACACACTCACAGACTCATTCGCACTCACACACTCACACACTGCTGCACTCACTCATCTACACACAGAGACACCAACACACAGTCACAGAATGTCACAAACACACACACTCACACACTGCCACAAGCTCTCGCACACCTACTCACACACCAACACACACAGATTCACATGCACTCACACACACTCACACAATGTCACACACACACTCACATACCTACACACAGAAACAACCACGTATTCAAACTGTCAGGCACAAACATGCACGCACTCACAGTCACCCACTCATATACACATTCACTCACTCACTCCCACTCACACACCTGCACTCTCACAAACACCCTAACACACTCTCACCCTTACACACAGACACACACACACTCAGACAGAAATGCACTCCCACATAGACTCACACAATATCACACACAGACCTAAACAAAAACACACTCACACACACACAAACACAATGACACTCTCATATACACACTCACACACTCATTCCCAATCACACCTACACTCTCACAAACACACACACACAGACACATGAGCACTCACGCGCATTAACACAGTGCCATAAACTGTCACACACCTACACACATGTAGACACACCCACAAACACACAGACACACAGACTCACACGCATTCACACACACAATCACCCGGTCACACACACTCACACACCTACTCACACAAACACTTACAGACACACACGCAATAACACTGAAACACTGCCAAACACACTCGCACGCCTACACACACCAACAAACCAACACATATACACAGGCTCACATGCAATCACACACACACTCACAAATAGTGACACACTCTCACCTGCACACACAGACACACTCACACCCACTCACAGACAAAAACACTCACACACAATCACACAATCGTATACACACTCTCTCCCACTAACACACCTACACACACACAAACAAACGCATCATCAAACACACACACTCACATACAGAAATCACACAGGCACTCAGACACTCCTACACTCACACACACTGTCACACACACTCAGAAACACACGCAATCACACCAATTTCGACACAATCACACAACTACACACACAGACTCACTCACACACATTCTCACACACAATCACACACACTCACACATAATCACGCAAATCATACACACATTCTCACACTCACTCCCACTCACAAAACTACACACACTCACAGTCACATGCACTCACGCCCTCACTAAAACGGTCAAAAACACACACCTTCACACAAAGACGCTCAGAATCTAACCCACAAACACAATCACACACAATAACACACACGTACACACACTCTCACTCTCACTCCCACTCACACTTACACACACACACACACACACACATATAATAACCACAAAGGCCCTCAAACAGAAACACCTACACTCAAACGCTCACACACACTCTCACACACCCACACAAAATCACGAAGACTGAGACACTGTTTCACACACTCACACACATACACACAGACACATTCACTCACATTCTCACACACAATCACAAAAACTCAGACACAATCACACACCCGTATACACACTCACACACACACAAACACAACTACACTCTCACAAACACACTCACACATTCACACACCTACACACAGAAATAACCACATTCTCACACACAATTGCACACACACAATTACGCACCTACACATAGACACACACACATATAGACACACACACATACTCACACCAATCGCACACTTATGTACACACTCACACAATCAGTCCCACTCACACAACTAGAATTTCACAAAGAAACACACTCCCACCCACACACACTCACAGACTCATTCGCACTCACACACTCACACACTGCAGCACTCACACATCTACACACACCGAGACACCAACAACCATTCACAGAATGTCACAAACACACACACTCACACACTGCCACAAGCTCTCGCACACCTACTCACACACCAACACACACAGATTCTCATGCACTCACACACACTCACACAATGTCACACACACACACACACCTACAAACAGAAACACCCACATATTCAGACGGTCAGGCACACACATGCACACACACACAGTCACCCACTCATATACACATTCACTCACTCACTCCCACTCACACACCTGCACTCTCACAAACACCCTAACACACTCTCACATTTACACACAGACACACACACACTCAGACAGAAATGCACTCCCACATAGACTCACACAATATCACAGACACACCTAAACAAAAACACACTCACACACACACACAAACACAATGACACACTCATATACACACTCACACACTCATTAACAATCACACCTACACTCTCACAAACTCACACACACACACAGACACATGAGCACTCACGCACATTGACACAGTGCCATAAACAGTCACACACCTACACACATGTAGACACACCCACAAACACACAGACACACAGACTCACACGCATTCACACACACAATCACCCGTCACACACACTCACACACCTACTCACACAAACCAACACACAAACACAGGCTCACATGCAAACACAAACACACTCACAAATAGTCACACACTCTCACCTGCACACACAGACACACTCACACCCACTCACAGACAAAAACACTCACACACAATCACACACTCGTATACACACTCTCTCCCACTAACACACCTACACACACACAAACAAACGCATCATCAAACACACACACTCACATACAGAAATCACACAGGCACTCAGACACTCCTACACTCACACACACTGTCACACACACTCACAAACACACACAATCACGCAGATTTCGGCACAGACACCTACACACAGACTCACTCACACACATTCTCACACACAATCACACACACACACAATCACCCAATCGTATACACATTCACACACTCACTCCCACTCACACAACTACACACACTCACTCTCAGAGTCACATGCACTCACACCCACACTAAAATGGTCAGACCCACACACCTGCACACAAAGACGCTCAGAAACTCACCCACAAACACAATCACACACAATAACACACACGTACACACACTCCCACTCTCACTCCCACTCACACTTACACACACACACACTCACACACACACATATAATAACCACAAAGGCCCTCAAACAGAAACACCTACACTCAAACGCTCACACACACTCTCACACACCCACACAAAATCACGAAGACTGAGACACTGTTTCACACACTCACACACATACACACAGACACATTCACTCACATTCTCACAAACAATCACAAAAACTCAGACACAATCACACATCCGTATACACACTCACACACACACAAACACTCACACAACTACACTCTCACAAACACACTCACACATTCACACACCTACACACAGAAACAACCACATTCTCACGCACAATTGCACACACACTATTACGCACCTACACATAGACACACACACATATAGACACACACATACTCACACACAATCGCACACTTATATACACACTCACACAATCAGTCCCACTCACACAACTAGAATTTCACAAAGAAACACACTCACACCCACACACACTCACAGACTCATTCGCACTCACACACTCACACACTGCTGCACTCACTCATCTACACACAGAGAGACACCAACACACATTCACAGAATGTCACAAACACACACACTCACACACTGCCACAAGCTCTCGCACACCTACTCACACACCAACACACACAGATTCACATGCACTCACACACACACTCACACAATGTCACACACACACTCACATACCTACACACAGAATCAACCACGTATTCAAACTGTCAGGCACAAACATGCACGCACACACAGTCACACACTCATATACACATTCACTCACTCACTCCCACTCACACACCTGCACTCTCACAAACACCCTAACACACTCTCACCCTTACTCACAGACACACACACACTCAGACAGAAATGCACTCCCACATAGACTCACACAATGTCACACACAGACCTAAACAAAAACACACTCACACACACACAAACACAATGACACTCTCATATACACACTCACACACTCATTCCCAATCACACCTACACTCTCACAAACACACACACACAGACACATGAGCACTCACGCGCATTAACACAGTGCCATAAACTGTCACACACCTACACACATGTAGACACACCCACAAACACACAGACACACAGACTCACACGCATTCACACACACAATCACCCGGTCACACACACTCACACACCTACTCACACAAACACTTACAGACACACACGCACTAACACTGAAACACTGTCAAACACACACACACACCTACACTCACAAACAAAACAACACACAAACACAGGCTCACATGCAATCACACACACACTCACAAATAGTCACGCACTCTCACCTGCACTCACAGACACACTCACAGCCACTCACAGACAAAAACACTCACACACAATCACACACTCGTATACACACTCACTCCCACTAACACACCTACACACACACAAACAAACGCATCAT
Organism: Manis pentadactyla; assembly: GCF_030020395.1. Lineage (NCBI taxonomy): Eukaryota > Metazoa > Chordata > Mammalia > Pholidota > Manidae > Manis > Manis pentadactyla. The sequence goes on from NW_026644772.1 coordinate 58,027, forward strand.
CAAACACACACACACTCACATACAGAAATCACACAGGCACTCAGACACTCCTACACTCACACACACTGTCACACACCCTCACAAACACACACAATCACACAGGGTTCGGCACAATCACACACCGACACACACAGACTCACTCACACACATTCTCACACACAATCACACACACTCACACACAGTCACCCAATCGTACACACATTCACACACTCACTCCCACTCACACAACTACACACACACACTCTCACAGAGTCACATGCACTCACACCCACACTAAAACCGTCAGACACACACACCGGCACACAAAGACGCTCAGACACTCACCCACAAACACAATCACACACAATAACACACTCGTACACACACTCCCACTCTCACACGCACTCACACATACACACACACACACTCACACACACACACATATATTAACCACAAAGGCCCTCAAACAGACACAGCTACACTCAAACACACACACACTCTCACACACCCACACAAAATCATGAAGACTGAGAAAATGTTTCAGACACTCACACACATACACACAGACACATTCACTCACATTCTCACACACAATCACAAAAACTCAGACACAATCACACACCCATATACACACTCACACACACACAAACACTCACACAACTACACTCTCACAAACACACACATTCACACACCTACACACAGAAGCACCCACATTCTCACACACATTTGCACACACACAATTACACACCTACACATAGACACACACACATATAGACCACACACATACTCACACACAATCACACACACTCACACACAATCACACACTTATATACACACTCACACAATCACACCAACTCACATAACTAGAATTTCACAAAGAAACACACTCTCACCCACACACACTCACAGACTCATTCGCACTCACACACTCACACACTGCAGCACTCACACATCTACACACACAGAGACACCAACAACCATTCACAGAATGTCACAAACACACACACTCACACACTGCCACAAGCTCTCGCACACCTACTCACACACCAACACACACAGATTCTCATGCACACACACACTCACACAATGTCACACACACACTCACACACCTACACACAGAAACACCCACATATTCAGACTGTCAGGCACAAACATGCACACACACAGTCACCCACTCATATACACATTCACTCACTCACTCCCACTCACACACCTGCACTCTCACAAACACCCTAACACACTCTCACCCTTACACACAGACACACACACACTCAGACAGAAATGCACTCCTACATAGACTCACACAATGTCACACACACACCTAAACAAAAACACACTCACACACACACAAACACAATGACGCACTCATATACACACTCACACACTCATTCCCAATCACACCTACACTCTCACAATCTCACACACACACACAGACACATGAGCACTCACGCACATTGACACAGTGCCATAAACAGTCACACACCTACACACATGTAGACACACCCACAAACACACAGACACACAGACTCACACGCATTCACACACACAATCACCCGGTCACACACACTCACACACCTACTCACACAAACACTTACAGACACACACGCACTAACACTCACTAAAACACTGTCAAGCCCTCTCGCACACCAACACACACAAACAAAACAACACACAAACACAGGCTCACATGCAATCACACACACACTCACAAATATTCACACACTCTCACCTGCACACACAGACACACTCACACCCACTCACAGACAGAAACACTCACACCCAATCACACACTCGTATACACACTCACTCCCACTTACACACTTACACACACACAAACAAACGCATCATCAAACACACACACTCACATACAGAAATCACACAGGCACTCAGACACTCCTACACTCACACACACTGTCACACACCCTCACAAACACACACAATCACACAGGGTTCGGCACAATCACACACCTACACACACAGACTCACTCACACACATTCTCACACACAATCAAACACACTCACACACAATCACTCAATCGTATACACATTCACACACTCACTCCCACTCACAGAACTACACACACACACTCTCACAGAGTCACATGCACTCACACCAACACTAAAACTGTCAGACACACACACCTGCACACAGACGCTCAGAAACTCAAACACAAACACAATCACACACAATAACACACTCGTACACACACTCCCACTCTCACTCCCACTCACACTTACACACACACACACTCACACACACACATATATTAACCACAAAGGCCCTCAAAAAGAAACACCTACACTCAAACGCTCACACACACTCTCACACACCCACACAAAATCACGAAGACTGAGACACTGTTTCACACATTCACACACATACACACAGACACCTTCACTCACATTCTCACACACAATCACAAAAACTCAGACACAATCACACACCGTATACACACTCACACACACACAAACACTCACACAACTTCACTCTCACAAACACACTCACACATTCACACACCGACACACAGAAGCACCCACATTCTCACACACAATTACGCACCTACACATAGACACACACACATATAGTCACACACACATACACACAATCACACACACTCACACACAAACGCACACTTATATACACACACACAATCACTCCCACACACACAACTAGAATTTCAAAAAAAACACACTCACACCCACACACACTCACAGACACATTCCCACTCACACACACACACTGCTGCACTCACACATCTACACACACAGAGACACCAACACACAATCTCAGAATGTCACAAACACACACTCACACACTGTCACAAGCTCTCGCACACCTTTTCACACACCAACACACACAGATTCATATGCACTCACACACACTCACACATTGTCACACACACACTCACACAATGTCACACACTCACTCACACACCTACACACAGAAACACCCACATATTCAGACTGTCAGGCACACACATGCACACACACAGTCACCCACTCATATACGCATTCACTCACTCACTCCCACTCACACACCTGCACTCTCACAAACACCCTAACACACTCTCACACTTACACACAGACACACACACACTCAGACAGAAATGCACTCCCACATAGACTCACACAATGTCACACACACACCTAAACAAAAACACACTCACACACACACACAAACACAATGACACACTCATATACACACTCACACACTCATTCCCAATCACACCTACACACTCACAAACTCACACACACACAGACACATGAGCACTCACGCACATTGACACAGTGCCATAAAGAGTCACACACCTACACACATATAGACACACATCACAAACACACAGACACACAGACTCACACGCACTCACACACACAATCACACTGTCACACACACTCACACACCTACTCACACAAACACTTACAGACACACACGCACTAACACTCACTCAAACACTGTCAAACACACTCGCACACCTACACACACAAACAAAACAACACACAAACACAGGCTCACATGCAATCACACACACACTCACAAATAGTCACACACTCTCACCTGCACTCACAGACACACTCACACCCACTCACAGACAAAATCACTCACACACAATCACACACTCGTATACACACTCTCTCCCTCTAACACACCTACTCACACACTAACAAACGCATCATCAAACACACACACACTCACATACAGAAATCACACAGGCACTCAGACACTCCTACACTCACACACACTGTCACACACACTCACAAACACACACAATCACGCAGATTTCGGCACAGACACCTACACACAGACTCACTCACACACATTCTCACACACAATCACACACACACACAATCACCCAATCGTATACACATTCACACACTCACTCCCACTCACACAACTACACACACTCACTCTCAGAGTCACATGCACTCACACCCACACTAAAATGGTCAGACCCACACACCTGCACACAAAGACGCTCAGAAACTCACCCACAAACACAATCACACACAATAACACACACGTACACACACTCCCACTCTCACTCCCACTCACACTTACACACACACACACTCACACACACACATATAATAACCACAAAGGCCCTCAAACAGAAACACCTACACTCAAACGCTCACACACACTCTCACACACCCACACAAAATCACGAAGACTGAGACACTGTTTCACACACTCACACACATACACACAGACACATTCACTCACATTCTCACAAACAATCACAAAAACTCAGACACAATCACACACCCGTATACACACTCACACACACACAAACACTCACACAACTACACTCTCACAAACACACTCACACATTCACACACCTACACACAGAAACAACCACATTCTCACGCACAATTGCACACACACTATTACGCACCTACACATAGACACACACACATATAGACACACACATACTCACACACAATCGCACACTTATATACACACTCACACAATCAGTACCACTCACACAACTAGAATTTCACAAAGAAACACACTCACACCCACACACACTCACAGACTCATTCGCACTCACACACTCACACACAGCTGCACTCACACATCTACACACACAGAGACAACAACACACATTCACAGAATGTCACAAACACACACACTCACACACTGCCACAAGCTCTCGCACACCTACTCACACACCAACACACACAGATTCTCATGCACTCACACACACTCACACAATGTCACACACACACACACACCTACAAACAGAAACACCCACATATTCAGACGGTCAGGCACACACATGCACACACACACAGTCACCCACTCATATACACATTCACTCACTCACTCCCACTCACACACCTGCACTCTCACAAACACCCTAACACACTCTCACATTTACACACAGACACACACACACTCAGACAGAAATGCACTCCCACATAGACTCACACAATATCACAGACACACCTAAACAAAAACACACTCACACACACACACAAACACAATGACACACTCATATACACACTCACACACTCATTAACAATCACACCTACACTCTCACAAACTCACACACACACACAGACACATGAGCACTCACGCACATTGACACAGTGCCATAAACAGTTACACACCTACACACATGTAGACACACCCACAAACACACAGACACACAGACTCACACGCATTCACACACACAATCACCCGTCACACACACTCACACACCTACTCACACAAACCAACACACAAACACAGGCTCACATGCAAACACAAACACACTCACAAATAGTCACACACTCTCACCTGCACACACAGACACACTCACACCCACTCACAGACAAAAACACTCACACACAATCACACACTCGTATACACACTCTCTCCCACTAACACACCTACACACACACAAACAAACGCATCATCAAACACACACACTCACATACAGAAATCACACAGGCACTCAGACACTCCTACACTCACACACACTGTCACACACACTCACAAACACACACAATCACGCAGATTTCGGCACAGACACCTACACACAGACTCACTCACACACATTCTCACACACAATCACACACACACACAATCACCCAATCGTATACACATTCACACACTCACTCCCACTCACACAACTACACACACTCACTCTCAGAGTCACATGCACTCACACCCACACTAAAATGGTCAGACCCACACACCTGCACCCAAAGACGCTCAGAAACTCACCCACAAACACAATCACACACAATAACACACACATACACACACTCCCACTCTCACTCCCACTCACACTTACACACACACACACTCACACACACACATATAATAACCACAAAGGCCCTCAAACAGAAACACCTACACTCAAACGCTCACACACACTCTCACACACCCACACAAAATCACGAAGACTGAGACACTGTTTCACACACTCACACACATACACACAGACACATTCACTCACATTCTCACAAACAATCACAAAAACTCAGACACAATCACACACCCCTATATACACTCACACACACACAAACACTCACACAACTACACTCTCACAAACACACTCACACATTCACACACCTACACACAGAAACAACCACATTCTCACGCACAATTGCACACACACTATTACGCACCTACACATAGACACACACACATATAGACACACACATACTCACACACAATCGCACACTTATATACACACTCACACAATCAGTACCACTCACACAACTAGAATTTCACAAAGAAACACACTCACACCCACACACACTCACAGACTCATTCGCACTCACACACTCACACACTGCTGCACTCACTCATCTACACACAGAGAGACACCAACACACATTCACAGAATGTCACAAACACACACACTCACACACTGCCACACGCTCTCGCACACCTACTCACACACCAACACACACAGATTCACATGCACTCACACACACACTCACACAATGTCACACACACACTCACATACCTACACACAGAATCAACCACGTATTCAGACTGTCAGGCACAAACATGCACGCACACACAGTCACGCACTCATATACACATTCACTCACTCACTCCCACTCACACACCTGCACTCTCACAAACACCCTAACACACTCTCACCCTTACTCACAGACACACACACACTCAGACAGAAATGCACTCCCACATAGACTCACACAATGTCACACACAGACCTAAACAAAAACACACTCACACACACACAAACACAATGACACTCTCATATACACACTCACACACTCATTCCCAATCACACCTACACTCTCACAAACTCACACACATACACACAGACACATGAGCACTCACGCACATTGACACAGTGCCATAAACTGTCACACACCTACACACATGTAGACACACCCACAAACACACAGACACACAGACTCACACGCATTCACACACACAATCACCCGGTCACACACACTCACACACCTACTCACACAAACACTTACAGACACACACGCACTAACACTGAAACACTGTCAAACACACTCGCACACCTACACACACAAACAAACCAACACATATACACAGGCTCACATGCAATCACACACACACTCACAAATAGTGACACACTCTCACCTGCACACACAGACACACTCACACCCACTCACAGACAAAAACACTCACACACAATCACACACTCCTATACACACACTCTCCCACTAACACACCTACACACACACAAACAAACGCATCATCAAACACACACACACTCACATACAGAAATTACACAGGCACTCGGACACTCCTACACTCACACACACTGTCACACACACTCACAAACACACGCAATCACACAGATTTCGGCACAATCACACACCTACACACACAGACTCACTCACACACATTCTCACACACAATCACACACACTCACACATAATCACACAAATAATACACACATTCTCACACTCACTCCCACTCACACAACTACACACACTCACAGAGTCACATGCACTCACGCCCTCACTAAAACGGTCAAAAACACACACCTTCACACAAAGAAGCTCAGAATCTAACCCACAAACACAATCACACACAATAACACACACGTACACACACTCCCACTCTCACTCCCACTCACACTTACACACACACACACTCACACACACACATATAACAACCACAAAGGCCCTCAAACAGAAACACCTACACTCAAACGCTCACACACACTCTCACACACCCACACAAAATCACGAAGACTGAGACACTGTTTCACACACTCACACACATACACACAGTCACATTCACTCACATTCTCACACACAATTACAAAAACTCAGACACAATCACACACCCGTATACACACTCACACACACACAAACACTCACACAACTACACTCTCACAAACACACTCACACATTCACACACCTACACACAGAAACAACCACATTCTCACACACAATTGCACACACACAATTACGCACCTACACATAGACACAAACACATATAGGCACACACACATACTCACACACAATCACACACAATCACACACTATCGCACACTTATATACACACTCACACAATCACTCCAACTCACACAACTGAAATTTCACTAAGAAACACACTCACACCCACACACACTCACAGACTCATTCGCACTCACACACTCACACACTGCTGCACTCACTCATCTACACACAGAGAGACACCAACCCACATTCACAGAATGTCACAAACACACACACTCACACACTGCCACAAGTCTCGCACACCTACTCACACACCAACACACACAGATTCACATGCACTCACACACACACTCACACAATGTCACACACACACTCACACACATACACACAGAAACACCCACATATTCAGACTGTCAGGCACACACATGCACACACACACAGTCACCCACTCATATACACATTCACTCACTCACTCCAACTCACACACCTGCACTCTCACAAACACCCTAACACACTCTCACCCTTACACACAGACACACACACACTCAGACAGAAATGCACTCCCACATAGACTCACACAATGTCACACACACACCTAAACAAAAACACACTCACACACACACAAACACAATGACGCACTCATATACACACTCACACACTCATTCCCAATCACACCTACACTCTCACAATCTCACACACACACACAGACACATGAGCACTCACGCACATTGACACAGTGCCATAAACAGTCACACACCTACACACATGTAGACACACCCACAAACACACAGACACACAGACTCACACGCATTCACACACACAATCACCCGGTCACACACACTCACACACCTACTCACACAAACACTTACAGACACACACGCACTAACACTCACTCAAACACTGTCAAACACACTCGCACACCTACACACACAAACAAAACAACACACAAACACAGGCTCACATGCAATCACACACACACTCACAAATAGTCACACACTCTCACCTGCACTCACAGACACACTCACACCCACTCACAGACAAAATCACTCACACACAATCACACACTCGTATACACACTCTCTCCCACTAACACACCTACACACACACTAACAAACGCATCATCAAACACACACACACTCACATACAGAAATCACACAGGCACTCAGACACTCCTACACTCACACACACTGTCACACACACTCACAAACACACGCAATCACACAGATTTCGGCACAAACACACACCTACACACACAGACTCACTCACACACATTCTCACACACAATCACACACACACAATCACCCATTCGTATACACATTCACACACTCACTCCCACTCACACAACTACACACACACACTCTCACAGAGTCACATGCACTCACACCCACACTAAAACCGTCAGACACACACACCTGCACACAAAGACGCTCAGAAACAAACCCACAAACACAATCACACACAATAACACACTCGTACACACACTCCCACTCTCACTCCCACTCACACTTACACACACACACACTCACACACACACATATATTAACCACAAAGGCCCTCAAAAAGAAACACCTACACTCAAACGCTCACACACACTCTCACACACCCACACAAAATCACGAAGACTGAGACACTGTTTCACACATTCACACACATACACACAGACACCTTCACTCACATTCTCACACACAATCACAAAAACTCAGACACAATCACACACCGTATACACACTCACACACACACAAACACTCACACAACTTCACTCTCACAAACACACTCACACATTCACACACCGACACACAGAAGCACCCACATTCTCACACACAATTACGCACCTACACATAGACACACACACATATAGTCACACACACATACACACAATCACACACACTCACACACAAACGCACACTTATATACACACACACAATCACTCCCACACACACAACTAGAATTTCAAAAAAAACACACTCACACCCACACACACTCACAGACACATTCCCACTCACACACACACACTGCTGCACTCACACATCTACACACACAGAGACACCAACACACAATCTCAGAATGTCACAAACACACACTCACACACTGTCACAAGCTCTCGCACACCTTTTCACACACCAACACACACAGATTCATATGCACTCACACACACTCACACATTGTCACACACACACTCACACAATGTCACACACTCACTCACACACCTACACACAGAAACACCCACATATTCAGACTGTCAGGCACACACATGCACACACACAGTCACCCACTCATATACGCATTCACTCACTCACTCCCACTCACACACCTGCACTCTCACAAACACCCTAACACACTCTCACACTTACACACAGACACACACACACTCAGACAGAAATGCACTCCCACATAGACTCACACAATGTCACACACACACCTAAACAAAAACACACTCACACACACACACAAACACAATGACACACTCATATACACACTCACACACTCATTCCCAATCACACCTACACACTCACAAACTCACACACACACAGACACATGAGCACTCACGCACATTGACACAGTGCCATAAAGAGTCACACACCTACACACATATAGACACACATCACAAACACACAGACACACAGACTCACACGCACTCACACACACAATCACACTGTCACACACACTCACACACCTACTCACACAAACACTTACAGACACACACGCACTAACACTCACTCAAACACTGTCAAACACACTCGCACACCTACACACACAAACAAAACAACACACAAACACAGGCTCACATGCAATCACACACACACTCACAAATAGTCACACACTCTCACCTGCACTCACAGACACACTCACACCCACTCACAGACAAAATCACTCACACACAATCACACACTCGTATACACACTCTCTCCCTCTAACACACCTACTCACACACTAACAAACGCATCATCAAACACACACACACTCACATACAGAAATCACACAGGCACTCAGACACTCCTACACTCACACACACTGTCACACACACTCACAAACACACACAATCACGCAGATTTCGGCACAGACACCTACACACAGACTCACTCACACACATTCTCACACACAATCACACACACACACAATCACCCAATCGTATACACATTCACACACTCACTCCCACTCACACAACTACACACACTCACTCTCAGAGTCACATGCACTCACACCCACACTAAAATGGTCAGACCCACACACCTGCACACAAAGACGCTCAGAAACTCACCCACAAACACAATCACACACAATAACACACACGTACACACACTCCCACTCTCACTCCCACTCACACTTACACACACACACACTCACACACACACATATAATAACCACAAAGGCCCTCAAACAGAAACACCTACACTCAAACGCTCACACACACTCTCACACACCCACACAAAATCACGAAGACTGAGACACTGTTTCACACACTCACACACATACACACAGACACATTCACTCACATTCTCACAAACAATCACAAAAACTCAGACACAATCACACACCCGTATACACACTCACACACACACAAACACTCACACAACTACACTCTCACAAACACACTCACACATTCACACACCTACACACAGAAACAACCACATTCTCACGCACAATTGCACACACACTATTACGCACCTACACATAGACACACACACATATAGACACACACATACTCACACACAATCGCACACTTATATACACACTCACACAATCAGTACCACTCACACAACTAGAATTTCACAAAGAAACACACTCACACCCACACACACTCACAGACTCATTCGCACTCACACACTCACACACAGCTGCACTCACACATCTACACACACAGAGACAACAACACACATTCACAGAATGTCACAAACACACACACTCACACACTGCCACAAGCTCTCGCACACCTACTCACACACCAACACACACAGATTCTCATGCACTCACACACACTCACACAATGTCACACACACACACACACCTACAAACAGAAACACCCACATATTCAGACGGTCAGGCACACACATGCACACACACACAGTCACCCACTCATATACACATTCACTCACTCACTCCCACTCACACACCTGCACTCTCACAAACACCCTAACACACTCTCACATTTACACACAGACACACACACACTCAGACAGAAATGCACTCCCACATAGACTCACACAATATCACAGACACACCTAAACAAAAACACACTCACACACACACACAAACACAATGACACACTCATATACACACTCACACACTCATTAACAATCACACCTACACTCTCACAAACTCACACACACACACAGACACATGAGCACTCACGCACATTGACACAGTGCCATAAACAGTCACACACCTACACACATGTAGACACACCCACAAACACACAGACACACAGACTCACACGCATTCACACACACAATCACCCGTCACACACACTCACACACCTACTCACACAAACCAACACACAAACACAGGCTCACATGCAAACACAAACACACTCACAAATAGTCACACACTCTCACCTGCACACACAGACACACTCACACCCACTCACAGACAAAAACACTCACACACAATCACACACTCGTATACACACTCTCTCCCACTAACACACCTACACACACACAAACAAACGCATCATCAAACACACACACTCACATACAGAAATCACACAGGCACTCAGACACTCCTACACTCACACACACTGTCACACACACTCACAAACACACACAATCACGCAGATTTCGGCACAGACACCTACACACAGACTCACTCACACACATTCTCACACACAATCACACACACACACAATCACCCAATCGTATACACATTCACACACTCACTCCCACTCACACAACTACACACACTCACTCTCAGAGTCACATGCACTCACACCCACACTAAAATGGTCAGACCCACACACCTGCACCCAAAGACGCTCAGAAACTCACCCACAAACACAATCACACACAATAACACACACATACACACACTCCCACTCTCACTCCCACTCACACTTACACACACACACACTCACACACACACATATAATAACCACAAAGGCCCTCAAACAGAAACACCTACACTCAAACGCTCACACACACTCTCACACACCCACACAAAATCACGAAGACTGAGACACTGTTTCACACACTCACACACATACACACAGACACATTCACTCACATTCTCACAAACAATCACAAAAACTCAGACACAATCACACACCCCTATATACACTCACACACACACAAACACTCACACAACTACACTCTCACAAACACACTCACACATTCACACACCTACACACAGAAACAACCACATTCTCACGCACAATTGCACACACACTATTACGCACCTACACATAGACACACACACATATAGACACACACATACTCACACACAATCGCACACTTATATACACACTCACACAATCAGTACCACTCACACAACTAGAATTTCACAAAGAAACACACTCACACCCACACACACTCACAGACTCATTCGCACTCACACACTCACACACTGCTGCACTCACTCATCTACACACAGAGAGACACCAACACACATTCACAGAATGTCACAAACACACACACTCACACACTGCCACACGCTCTCGCACACCTACTCACACACCAACACACACAGATTCACATGCACTCACACACACACTCACACAATGTCACACACACACTCACATACCTACACACAGAATCAACCACGTATTCAGACTGTCAGGCACAAACATGCACGCACACACAGTCACGCACTCATATACACATTCACTCACTCACTCCCACTCACACACCTGCACTCTCACAAACACCCTAACACACTCTCACCCTTACTCACAGACACACACACACTCAGACAGAAATGCACTCCCACATAGACTCACACAATGTCACACACAGACCTAAACAAAAACACACTCACACACACACAAACACAATGACACTCTCATATACACACTCACACACTCATTCCCAATCACACCTACACTCTCACAAACTCACACACATACACACAGACACATGAGCACTCACGCACATTGACACAGTGCCATAAACTGTCACACACCTACACACATGTAGACACACCCACAAACACACAGACACACAGACTCACACGCATTCACACACACAATCACCCGGTCACACACACTCACACACCTACTCACACAAACACTTACAGACACACACGCACTAACACTGAAACACTGTCAAACACACTCGCACACCTACACACACAAACAAACCAACACATATACACAGGCTCACATGCAATCACACACACACTCACAAATAGTGACACACTCTCACCTGCACACACAGACACACTCACACCCACTCACAGACAAAAACACTCACACACAATCACACACTCCTATACACACACTCTCCCACTAACACACCTACACACACACAAACAAACGCATCATCAAACACACACACACTCACATACAGAAATTACACAGGCACTCGGACACTCCTACACTCACACACACTGTCACACACACTCACAAACACACGCAATCACACAGATTTCGGCACAATCACACACCTACACACACAGACTCACTCACACACATTCTCACACACAATCACACACACTCACACATAATCACACAAATAATACACACATTCTCACACTCACTCCCACTCACACAACTACACACACTCACAGAGTCACATGCACTCACGCCCTCACTAAAACGGTCAAAAACACACACCTTCACACAAAGAAGCTCAGAATCTAACCCACAAACACAATCACACACAATAACACACACGTACACACACTCCCACTCTCACTCCCACTCACACTTACACACACACACACTCACACACACACATATAACAACCACAAAGGCCCTCAAACAGAAACACCTACACTCAAACGCTCACACACACTCTCACACACCCACACAAAATCACGAAGACTGAGACACTGTTTCACACACTCACACACATACACACAGTCACATTCACTCACATTCTCACACACAATTACAAAAACTCAGACACAATCACACACCCGTATACACACTCACACACACACAAACACTCACACAACTACACTCTCACAAACACACTCACACATTCACACACCTACACACAGAAACAACCACATTCTCACACACAATTGCACACACACAATTACGCACCTACACATAGACACAAACACATATAGGCACACACACATACTCACACACAATCACACACAATCACACACTATCGCACACTTATATACACACTCACACAATCACTCCAACTCACACAACTGAAATTTCACTAAGAAACACACTCACACCCACACACACTCACAGACTCATTCGCACTCACACACTCACACACTGCTGCACTCACTCATCTACACACAGAGAGACACCAACCCACATTCACAGAATGTCACAAACACACACACTCACACACTGCCACAAGTCTCGCACACCTACTCACACACCAACACACACAGATTCACATGCACTCACACACACACTCACACAATGTCACACACACACTCACACACATACACACAGAAACACCCACATATTCAGACTGTCAGGCACACACATGCACACACACACAGTCACCCACTCATATACACATTCACTCACTCACTCCAACTCACACACCTGCACTCTCACAAACACCCTAACACACTCTCACCCTTACACACAGACACACACACACTCAGACAGAAATGCACTCCCACATAGACTCACACAATGTCACACACACACCTAAACAAAAACACACTCACACACACACAAACACAATGACGCACTCATATACACACTCACACACTCATTCCCAATCACACCTACACTCTCACAATCTCACACACACACACAGACACATGAGCACTCACGCACATTGACACAGTGCCATAAACTGTCACACACCTACACACATGTAGACACACCCACAAACACACAGACACACAGACTCACACGCATTCACACACACAATCACCCGGTCACACACACTCACACACCTACTCACACAAACACTTACAGACACACACGCACTAACACTGAAACACTGTCAAACACACTCGCACACCTACACACACAAACAAACCAACACATATACACAGGCTAACATGCAATCACACACACACTCACAAATAGTGACACACTCTCACCTGCACACACAGACACACTCACACCCACTCACAGACAAAAACACTCACACACAATCACACACTCCTATACACACACTCTCCCACTAACACACCTACACACACACAAACAAACGCATCATCAAACACACACACACTCACATACAGAAATTACACAGGCACTCAGACACTCCTACACTCACACACACTGTCACACACACTCACAAACACACGCAATCACACAGATTTCGGCACAATCACACACCTACACACACAGACTCACTCACACACATTCTCACACACAATCACACACACTCACACATAATCACACAAATAATACACACATTCTCACACTCACTCCCACTCACACAACTACACACACTCACAGAGTCACATGCACTCACGCCCTCACTAAAACGGTCAAAAACACACACCTTCACACAAAGAAGCTCAGAATCTAACCCACAAACACAATCACACACAATAACACACACGTACACACACTCCCACTCTCACTCCCACTCACACTTACACACACACACACTCACACACACACATATAACAACCACAAAGGCCCTCAAACAGAAACACCTACACTCAAACGCTCACACACACTCTCACACACCCACACAAAATCACGAAGACTGAGACACTGTTTCACACACTCACACACATACACACAGTCACATTCACTCACATTCTCACACACAATTACAAAAACTCAGACACAATCACACACCCGTATACACACTCACACACACACAAACACTCACACAACTACACTCTCACAAACACACTCACACATTCACACACCTACACACAGAAACAACCACATTCTCACACACAATCGCACACACACAATTACGCACCTACACATAGACACAAACACATATAGGCACACACACATACTCACACACAATCACACACACTCACACACTATCGCACACTTATATACACACTCACACAATCACTCCAACTCACACAACTGAAATTTCACTAAGAAACACACTCACACCCACACACACTCACAGACTCATTCGCACTCACACACTCACACACTGCTGCACTCACTCATCTACACACAGAGAGACACCAACCCACATTCACAGAATGTCACAAACACACACACTCACACACTGCCACAAGTCTCGCACACCTACTCACACACCAACACACACAGATTCACATGCACTCACACACACACTCACACAATGTCACACACACACTCACACACATACACACAGAAACACCCACATATTCAGACTGTCAGGCACACACATGCACACACACACAGTCACCCACTCATATACACATTCACTCACTCACTCCAACTCACACACCTGCACTCTCACAAACACCCTAACACACTCTCACCCTTACACACAGACACACACACACTCAGACAGAAATGCACTCCCACATAGACTCACACAATGTCACACACACACCTAAACAAAAACACACTCACACACACACAAACACAATGACGCACTCATATACACACTCACACACTCATTCCCAATCACACCTACACTCTCACAATCTCACACACACACACAGACACATGAGCACTCACGCACATTGACACAGTGCCATAAACAGTCACACACCTACACACATGTAGACACACCCACAAACACACAGACACACAGACTCACACGCATTCACACACACAATCACCCGGTCACACACACTCACACACCTACTCACACAAACACTTACAGACACACACGCACTAACACTCACTCAAACACTGTCAAACACACTCGCACACCTACACACACAAACAAAACAACACACAAACACAGGCTCACATGCAATCACACACACACTCACAAATAGTCACACACTCTCACCTGCACTCACAGACACACTCACACCCACTCACAGACAAAATCACTCACACACAATCACACACTCGTATACACACTCTCTCCCACTAACACACCTACACACACACTAACAAACGCATCATCAAACACACACACACTCACATACAGAAATCACACAGGCACTCAGACACTCCTACACTCACACACACTGTCACACACACTCACAAACACACGCAATCACACAGATTTCGGCACAAACACACACCTACACACACAGACTCACTCACACACATTCTCACACACAATCACACACACACAATCACCCATTCGTATACACATTCACACACTCACTCCCACTCACACAACTACACACACACACTCTCACAGAGTCACATGCACTCACACCAACACTAAAACTGTCAGACACACACACCTGCACACAGACGCTCAGAAACTCAACCACAAACACAATCACACACAATAACACACTCGTACACACACTCCCACTCTCACTCCCACTCACACTTACACACACACACTCACACACACACATATATTAACCACAAAGTCCCTCAAAAAGAAACACCTACACTCAAACGCTCACACACACTCTCACACACCCACACAAAATCACGAAGACTGAGACACTGTTTCACACACTCACACACATACACACAGACACATTCACTCACATTCTCTCACACAATCACAAAAACTCAGACACAATCACACACCCATATACACACTCACACACACACAAACACTCACACAACTACACTCTCACAAACACACACATTCACACACCTACACACAGAATCACCCACATTTTCACACACAATTGCACACACACAATTACGCACCTACACATAGACGCACACACATATAGGCACACACACATACTCACACACAGTCACACACACTCACACAAAATCGTACACTTACATACACACTCACACAATCACTCCCACTCACACAACTGAAATTTCACAAAGAATCACACTCGCACCCACACACACTCGAAGACTCATTCGCACTCACACACTCACACACTGCAGCACTCACACATCTACACACACAGAGACACCAACAACCATTCACAGAATGTCACAAACACACACACTCACACACTGCCACAAGCTCTCGCACACCTACTCACACACCAACACACACAGATTCTCATGCACTCACACACACTCACACAATGTCACACACACACACACACCTACAAACAGAAACACCCACATATTCAGACGGTCAGGCACACACATGCACACACACACAGTCACCCACTCATATACACATTCACTCACTCACTCCCACTCACACACCTGCACTCTCACAAACACCCTAACACACTCTCACACTTACACACAGACACACACACACTCAGACAGAAATGCACTCCCACATAGACTCACACAATATCACAGACACACCTAAACAAAAACACACTCACACACACACACAAACACAATGACACACTCATATACACACTCACACACTCATTAACAATCACACCTACACTCTCACAAACTCACACACACACAGACACATGAGCACTCACGCACATTGACACAGTGCCATAAACAGTCACACACCTACACACATGTAGACACACCCACAAACACACAGACACACAGACTCACACGCATTCACACACACAATCACCCGTCACACACACTCACACACCTACTCACACAAACCAACACACAAACACAGGCTCACATGCAAACACAAACACACTCACAAATAGTCACACACTCTCACCTGCACACACAGACACACTCACACCCACTCACAGACAAAAACACTCACACACAATCACACACTCGTATACACACTCTCTCCCACTAACACACCTACACACACACAAACAAACGCATCATCAAACACACACACTCACATACAGAAATCACACAGGCACTCAGACACTCCTACACTCACACACACTGTCACACACACTCACAAACACACACAATCACGCAGATTTCGGCACAGACACCTACACACACAGACTCACTCACACACATTCTCACACACAATCACACACACACACAATCACCCAATCGTATACACATTCACACACTCACTCCCACTCACACAACTACACACACTCACTCTCAGAGTCACATGCACTCACACCCACACTAAAATGGTCAGACCCACACACCTGCACACAAAGACGCTCAGAAACTCACCCACAAACACAATCACACACAATAACACACACGTACACACACTCCCACTCTCACTCCCACTCACACTTACACACACACACACTCACACACACACATATAATAACCACAAAGGCCCTCAAACAGAAACACCTACACTCAAACGCTCACACACACTCTCACACACCCACACAAAATCACGAAGACTGAGACACTGTTTCACACACTCACACACATACACACAGACACATTCACTCACATTCTCACAAACAATCACAAAAACTCAGACACAATCACACATCCGTATACACACTCACACACACACAAACACTCACACAACTACACTCTCACAAACACACTCACACATTCACACACCTACACACAGAAACAACCACATTCTCACGCACAATTGCACACACACTATTACGCACCTACACATAGACACACACACATATAGACACACACATACTCACACACAATCGCACACTTATATACACACTCACACAATCAGTACCACTCACACAACTAGAATTTCACAAAGAAACACACTCACACCCACACACACTCACAGACTCATTCGCACTCACACACTCACACACTGCTGCACTCACTCATCTACACACAGAGAGACACCAACACACATTCACAGAATGTCACAAACACACACACTCACACACTGCCACAAGCTCTCGCACACCTACTCACACACCAACACACACAGATTCACATGCACTCACACACACACTCACACAATGTCACACACACACTCACATACCTACACACAGAATCAACCACGTATTCAAACTGTCAGGCACAAACATGCACGCACACACAGTCACGCACTCATATACACATTCACTCACTCACTCCCACTCACACACCTGCACTCTCACAAACACCCTAACACACTCTCACCCTTACTCACAGACACACACACACTCAGACAGAAATGCACTCCCACATAGACTCACACAATGTCACACACAGACCTAAACAAAAACACACTCACACACACAAACACAATGACACTCTCATATACACACTCACACACTCATTCCCAATCACACCTACACTCTCACAAACTCACACACATACACACAGACACATGAGCACTCACGCACATTGACACAGTGCCATAAACTGTCACACACCTACACACATGTAGACACACCCACAAACACACAGACACACAGACTCACACGCATTCACACACACAATCACCCGGTCACACACACTCACACACCTACTCACACAAACACTTACAGACACACACGCACTAACACTGAAACACTGTCAAACACACTCGCACACCTACACACACAAACAAACCAACACATATACACAGGCTAACATGCAATCACACACACACTCACAAATAGTGACACACTCTCACCTGCACACACAGACACACTCACACCCACTCACAGACAAAAACACTCACACACAATCACACACTCCTATACACACACTCTCCCACTAACACACCTACACACACACAAACAAACGCATCATCAAACACACACACACTCACATACAGAAATTACACAGGCACTCAGACACTCCTACACTCACACACACTGTCACACACACTCACAAACACACGCAATCACACAGATTTCGGCACAATCACACACCTACACACACAGACTCACTCACACACATTCTCACACACAATCACACACACTCACACATAATCACACAAATAATACACACATTCTCACACTCACTCCCACTCACACAACTACACACACTCACAGAGTCACATGCACTCACGCCCTCACTAAAACGGTCAAAAACACACACCTTCACACAAAGAAGCTCAGAATCTAACCCACAAACACAATCACACACAATAACACACACGTACACACACTCCCACTCTCACTCCCACTCACACTTACACACACACACACTCACACACACACATATAACAACCACAAAGGCCCTCAAACAGAAACACCTACACTCAAACGCTCACACACACTCTCACACACCCACACAAAATCACGAAGACTGAGACACTGTTTCACACACTCACACACATACACACAGTCACATTCACTCACATTCTCACACACAATTACAAAAACTCAGACACAATCACACACCCGTATACACACTCACACACACACAAACACTCACACAACTACACTCTCACAAACACACTCACACATTCACACACCTACACACAGAAACAACCACATTCTCACGCACAATTGCACACACACTATTACGCACCTACACATAGACACACACACATATAGACACACACATACTCACACACAATCGCACACTTATATACACACTCACACAATCAGTACCACTCACACAACTAGAATTTCACAAAGAAACACACTCACACCCACACACACTCACAGACTCATTCACACTCACACACTCACACACTGCTGCACTCACTCATCTACACACAGAGAGACACCAACACACATTCACAGAATGTCACAAACACACACACTCACACACTGCCACAAGCTCTCGCACACCTACTCACACAGCAACACACACAGATTCACATGCACTCACACACACACTCACACAATGTCACACACACACTCACATACCTACACACAGAATCAACCACGTATTCAAACTGTCAGGCACAAACATGCACGCACACACAGTCACGCACTCATATACACATTCACTCACTCACTCCCACTCACACACCTGCACTCTCACAAACACCCTAACACACTCTCACCCTTACTCACAGACACACACACACTCAGACAGAAATGCACTCCCACATAGACTCACACAATGTCACACACAGACCTAAACAAAAACACACTCACACACACACAAACACAATGACACTCTCATATACACACTCACACACTCATTCCCAATCACACCTACACTCTCACAAACTCACACACATACACACAGACACATGAGCACTCACGCACATTGACACAGTGCCATAAACTGTCACACACCTACACACATGTAGACACACCCACAAACACACAGACACACAGACTCACACGCATTCACACACACAATCACCCGGTCACACACACTCACACACCTACTCACACAAACACTTACAGACACACACGCACTAACACTGAAACACTGTCAAACACACTCGCACACCTACACACACAAACAAACCAACACATATACACAGGCTAACATGCAATCACACACACACTCACAAATAGTGACACACTCTCACCTGCACACACAGACACACTCACACCCACTCACAGACAAAAACACTCACACACAATCACACACTCCTATACACACACTCTCCCACTAACACACCTACACACACACAAACAAACGCATCATCAAACACACACACACTCACATACAGAAATTACACAGGCACTCAGACACTCCTACACTCACACACACTGTCACACACACTCACAAACACACGCAATCACACAGATTTCGGCACAATCACACACCTACACACACAGACTCACTCACACACATTCTCACACACAATCACACACACTCACACATAATCACACAAATAATACACACATTCTCACACTCACTCCCACTCACACAACTACACACACTCACAGAGTCACATGCACTCACGCCCTCACTAAAACGGTCAAAAACACACACCTTCACACAAAGAAGCTCAGAATCTAACCCACAAACACAATCACACACAATAACACACACGTACACACACTCCCACTCTCACTCCCACTCACACTTACACACACACACACTCACACACACACATATAACAACCACAAAGGCCCTCAAACAGAAACACCTACACTCAAACGC
Organism: Manis pentadactyla; assembly: GCF_030020395.1. Classification (NCBI taxonomy): domain Eukaryota; kingdom Metazoa; phylum Chordata; class Mammalia; order Pholidota; family Manidae; genus Manis; species Manis pentadactyla. Next base: position 81,862 of record NW_026644772.1, read on the forward strand.
TCACACACACTCTCACACACCCACACAAAATCACGAAGACTGAGACACTGTTTCACACACTCACACACATACACACAGTCACATTCACTCACATTCTCACACACAATTACAAAAACTCAGACACAATCACACACCCGTATACACACTCACACACACACAAACACTCACACAACTACACTCTCACAAACACACTCACACATTCACACACCTACACACAGAAACAACCACATTCTCACACACAATCGCACACACACAATTACGCACCTACACATAGACACAAACACATATAGGCACACACACATACTCACACACAATCACACACACTCACACACTATCGCACACTTATATACACACTCACACAATCACTCCAACTCACACAACTGAAATTTCACTAAGAAACACACTCACACCCACACACACTCACAGACTCATTCGCACTCACACACTCACACACTGCTGCACTCACTCATCTACACACAGAGAGACACCAACCCACATTCACAGAATGTCACAAACACACACACTCACACACTGCCACAAGTCTCGCACACCTACTCACACACCAACACACACAGATTCACATGCACTCACACACACACTCACACAATGTCACACACACACTCACACACATACACACAGAAACACCCACATATTCAGACTGTCAGGCACACACATGCACACACACACAGTCACCCACTCATATACACATTCACTCACTCACTCCAACTCACACACCTGCACTCTCACAAACACCCTAACACACTCTCACCCTTACACACAGACACACACACACTCAGACAGAAATGCACTCCCACATAGACTCACACAATGTCACACACACACCTAAACAAAAACACACTCACACACACACAAACACAATGACGCACTCATATACACACTCACACACTCATTCCCAATCACACCTACACTCTCACAATCTCACACACACACACAGACACATGAGCACTCACGCACATTGACACAGTGCCATAAACAGTCACACACCTACACACATGTAGACACACCCACAAACACACAGACACACAGACTCACACGCATTCACACACACAATCACCCGGTCACACACACTCACACACCTACTCACACAAACACTTACAGACACACACGCACTAACACTCACTCAAACACTGTCAAACACACTCGCACACCTACACACACAAACAAAACAACACACAAACACAGGCTCACATGCAATCACACACACACTCACAAATAGTCACACACTCTCACCTGCACTCACAGACACACTCACACCCACTCACAGACAAAATCACTCACACACAATCACACACTCGTATACACACTCTCTCCCACTAACACACCTACACACACACTAACAAACGCATCATCAAACACACACACACTCACATACAGAAATCACACAGGCACTCAGACACTCCTACACTCACACACACTGTCACACACACTCACAAACACACGCAATCACACAGATTTCGGCACAAACACACACCTACACACACAGACTCACTCACACACATTCTCACACACAATCACACACACACAATCACCCATTCGTATACACATTCACACACTCACTCCCACTCACACAACTACACACACACACTCTCACAGAGTCACATGCACTCACACCAACACTAAAACTGTCAGACACACACACCTGCACACAGACGCTCAGAAACTCAACCACAAACACAATCACACACAATAACACACTCGTACACACACTCCCACTCTCACTCCCACTCACACTTACACACACACACTCACACACACACATATATTAACCACAAAGTCCCTCAAAAAGAAACACCTACACTCAAACGCTCACACACACTCTCACACACCCACACAAAATCACGAAGACTGAGACACTGTTTCACACACTCACACACATACACACAGACACATTCACTCACATTCTCTCACACAATCACAAAAACTCAGACACAATCACACACCCATATACACACTCACACACACACAAACACTCACACAACTACACTCTCACAAACACACACATTCACACACCTACACACAGAATCACCCACATTTTCACACACAATTGCACACTCACAATTACGCACCTACACATAGACGCACACACATATAGGCACACACACATACTCACACACAGTCACACACACTCACACAAAATCGTACACTTACATACACACTCACACAATCACTCCCACTCACACAACTGAAATTTCACAAAGAATCACACTCGCACCCACACACACTCGAAGACTCATTCGCACTCACACACTCACACACTGCAGCACTCACACATCTACACACACAGAGACACCAACAACCATTCACAGAATGTCACAAACACACACACTCACACACTGCCACAAGCTCTCGCACACCTACTCACACACCAACACACACAGATTCTCATGCACTCACACACACTCACACAATGACACACACACACACACACCTACAAACAGAAACACCCACATATTCAGACGGTCAGGCACACACATGCACACACACACAGTCACCCACTCATATACACATTCACTCACTCACTCCCACTCACACACCTGCACTCTCACAAACACCCTAACACACTCTCACACTTACACACAGACACACACACACTCAGACAGAAATGCACTCCCACATAGACTCACACAATATCACAGACACACCTAAACAAAAACACACTCACACACACACACAAACACAATGACACACTCATATACACACTCACACACTCATTAACAATCACACCTACACTCTCACAAACTCACACACACACAGACACATGAGCACTCACGCACATTGACACAGTGCCATAAACAGTCACACACCTACACACATGTAGACACACCCACAAACACACAGACACACAGACTCACACGCATTCACACACACAATCACCCGTCACACACACTCACACACCTACTCACACAAACCAACACACAAACACAGGCTCACATGCAAACACAAACACACTCACAAATAGTCACACACTCTCACCTGCACACACAGACACACTCACACCCACTCACAGACAAAAACACTCACACACAATCACACACTCGTATACACACTCTCTCCCACTAACACACCTACACACACACAAACAAACGCATCATCAAACACACACACTCACATACAGAAATCACACAGGCACTCAGACACTCCTACACTCACACACACTGTCACACACACTCACAAACACACACAATCACGCAGATTTCGGCACAGACACCTACACACACAGACTCACTCACACACATTCTCACACACAATCACACACACACACAATCACCCAATCGTATACACATTCACACACTCACTCCCACTCACACAACTACACACACTCACTCTCAGAGTCACATGCACTCACACCCACACTAAAATGGTCAGACCCACACACCTGCACACAAAGACGCTCAGAAACTCACCCACAAACACAATCACACACAATAACACACACGTACACACACTCCCACTCTCACTCCCACTCACACTTACACACACACACACTCACACACACACATATAATAACCACAAAGGCCCTCAAACAGAAACACCTACACTCAAACGCTCACACACACTCTCACACACCCACACAAAATCACGAAGACTGAGACACTGTTTCACACACTCACACACATACACACAGACACATTCACTCACATTCTCACAAACAATCACAAAAACTCAGACACAATCACACATCCGTATACACACTCACACACACACAAACACTCACACAACTACACTCTCACAAACACACTCACACATTCACACACCTACACACAGAAACAACCACATTCTCACGCACAATTGCACACACACTATTACGCACCTACACATAGACACACACACATATAGACACACACATACTCACACACAATCGCACACTTATATACACACTCACACAATCAGTACCACTCACACAACTAGAATTTCACAAAGAAACACACTCACACCCACACACACTCACAGACTCATTCGCACTCACACACTCACACACTGCTGCACTCACTCATCTACACACAGAGAGACACCAACACACATTCACAGAATGTCACAAACACACACACTCACACACTGCCACAAGCTCTCGCACACCTACTCACACACCAACACACACAGATTCACATGCACTCACACACACACTCACACAATGTCACACACACACTCACATACCTACACACAGAATCAACCACGTATTCAAACTGTCAGGCACAAACATGCACGCACACACAGTCACGCACTCATATACACATTCACTCACTCACTCCCACTCACACACCTGCACTCTCACAAACACCCTAACACACTCTCACCCTTACTCACAGACACACACACACTCAGACAGAAATGCACTCCCACATAGACTCACACAATGTCACACACAGACCTAAACAAAAACACACTCACACACACAAACACAATGACACTCTCATATACACACTCACACACTCATTCCCAATCACACCTACACTCTCACAAACTCACACACATACACACAGACACATGAGCACTCACGCACATTGACACAGTGCCATAAACTGTCACACACCTACACACATGTAGACACACCCACAAACACACAGACACACAGACTCACACGCATTCACACACACAATCACCCGGTCACACACACTCACACACCTACTCACACAAACACTTACAGACACACACGCACTAACACTGAAACACTGTCAAACACACTCGCACACCTACACACACAAACAAACCAACACATATACACAGGCTAACATGCAATCACACACACACTCACAAATAGTGACACACTCTCACCTGCACACACAGACACACTCACACCCACTCACAGACAAAAACACTCACACACAATCACACACTCCTATACACACACTCTCCCACTAACACACCTACACACACACAAACAAACGCATCATCAAACACACACACACTCACATACAGAAATTACACAGGCACTCAGACACTCCTACACTCACACACACTGTCACACACACTCACAAACACACGCAATCACACAGATTTCGGCACAATCACACACCTACACACACAGACTCACTCACACACATTCTCACACACAATCACACACACTCACACATAATCACACAAATAATACACACATTCTCACACTCACTCCCACTCACACAACTACACACACTCACAGAGTCACATGCACTCACGCCCTCACTAAAACGGTCAAAAACACACACCTTCACACAAAGAAGCTCAGAATCTAACCCACAAACACAATCACACACAATAACACACACGTACACACACTCCCACTCTCACTCCCACTCACACTTACACACACACACTCACACACACACATATAACAACCACAAAGGCCCTCAAACAGAAACACCTACACTCAAACGCTCACACACACTCTCACACACCCACACAAAATCACGAAGACTGAGACACTGTTTCACACACTCACACACATACACACAGTCACATTCACTCACATTCTCACACACAATTACAAAAACTCAGACACAATCACACACCCGTATACACACTCACACACACACAAACACTCACACAACTACACTCTCACAAACACACTCACACATTCACACACCTACACACAGAAACAACCACATTCTCACACACAATCGCACACACACAATTACGCACCTACACATAGACACAAACACATATAGGCACACACACATACTCACACACAATCACACACACTCACACACTATCGCACACTTATATACACACTCACACAATCACTCCAACTCACACAACTGAAATTTCACTAAGAAACACACTCACACCCACACACACTCACAGACTCATTCGCACTCACACACTCACACACTGCTGCACTCACTCATCTACACACAGAGAGACACCAACCCACATTCACAGAATGTCACAAACACACACACTCACACACTGCCACAAGTCTCGCACACCTACTCACACACCAACACACACAGATTCACATGCACTCACACACACACTCACACAATGTCACACACACACTCACACACATACACACAGAAACACCCACATATTCAGACTGTCAGGCACACACATGCACACACACACAGTCACCCACTCATATACACATTCACTCACTCACTCCCACTCACACACCTGCACTCTCACAAACACCCTAACACACTCTCACCGTTACTCACAGACACACACACACTCAGACAGAAATGCACTCCCACATAGACTCACACAATGTCACACACAGACCTAAACAAAAACACACTCACACACACACAAACACATTGACACACTCATATACACCCTCCCACCCTCATTCCCAATCACACTGACACTCTCACCAACTCACACACACACACAGACACATGAGCACTCACGCGCATTGACACAGTGCCATAAACAGTCACACACCTACACACATGTAGACACACCCACAAACACACAGACACACAGACTCACACTCATTCACACACACAATCACCCGGTCACACACACTCACTCACCTACTCACACAAACACTTACAGACACACACGCACTCACCCTTAAACACTGTCAAACACACTCGCACACCTACACACACAAACAAACCAACATACAAACACAGGCTCACATGCAATCACAAACACACTCACAAATACTGACACACTCACACCTGCACACACAGACACACTCACACCCACTCACAGACATAAACACTCACACACAATCACACACTCGTATACACACACTCTCCCACTAACACACCTACACACACACAAAAAAACGCATCATCAAACACACACACACTCACATACAGAAATCACACAGGCACTCAGACACTCCTACACTCACACACACTGTCACACACACTCACAAACACACGCAATCACACAGAGTTCGGCACAATCACACACCTACACACACAGACTCACTCACACACATTCTCACACACAATCACACACACTCACACACAGTCACCCAATCGTATACACATTCACACACTCACTCCCACTCACACAACTACACACACACACTCTCACAGAGTCACATGCACTCACACCCACACTAAAACCGTCAGAAACACACCTGCACACAAAGACGCTCAGAAACTCACCCACAAACACAATCACACACAACACACTCGTGCACACACTCCCACTCTCACTCCCACTCACACTTACACACACACACACTCACACACACACATATATTAACCACAAAGGCCCTCAAAAAGAAACACCTACACCCAAACGCTCACACACACTCTCACACACCCACACAAAATCACGAAGACTGAGACACTGTTTCACACATTCACACACATACACACAGACACCTTCACTCACATTCTCACACACAATCACAAAAACTCAGACACAATCACACACCGTATACACACTCACACACACACAAACACTCACACAACTTCACTCTCACAAACACACTCACACATTCACACACCTACACACAGAAGCACCCACATTCTCACACACAATTACGCACCTACACATAGACACACACACATATAGTCACACACACATACACACAATCACACACACTCACACACAAACACACACTTATATACACACACACAATCACTCCCACACACACAACTAGAATTTCAAAAAAACACACTCACACCCACACACACTCACAGACACATTCCCACTCACACACTCACACACTGCTGCACTCACACATCTACACACACAGAGACACCAACACACAATCTCAGAATGTCACAAACACACACACTCACACACTGTCACAAGTTCTCGCACACCTTTTCACACACCAACACACACAGATTCATATGCACTCACACACACTCACACATTGTCACACACACACTCACACAATGTCACACACTCACTCACACACCTACACACAGAAACACCCACATATTCAGACTGTCAGGCACAAACATGCACACACACACAGTCACCCACTCATATACACATTCACTCACTCACTCCCACTCACACACCTGCACTCTCACAAACACCCTAACACACTCTCACACTTACACACAGACACACACACACTCAGACAGAAATGCACTCCCACATAGACTCACACAATGTCACACACAGACCTAAACAAAAACACACTCACACACACACAAACACAATGACACACTCATATACATACACACTCATTACCAATCACACTGACACTCTCACCAACTCACACACACACACACAGACACATGAGCACTCACGTGCATTGACACAGTGCCATAAACAGTCACACACCTACACACATGTAGACACACCCACAAACACACAGACACACAGACTCACACTCATTCACACACACAATCACCCGGTCACACACACTCACTCACCTACTCACACAAACACTTACAGACACACACGCACTCACCCTTAAACACTGTCAAACACACTCGCACACCTACACACACAAACAAACCAACATACAAACACAGGCTCACATGCAATCACAAACACACTCACAAATACTGACACACTCACACCTGCACACACAGACACACTCACACCCACTCACAGACATAAACACTCACACACAATCACACACTCGTATACACACACTCTCCCACTAACACACCTACACACACACCAAAAAACTCATCATCAAACACACACACACTCACATACAGAAATCACACAGGCACTCAGACACTCCTACACTCACACACACTGTCACACACACTCACAAACACACGCAATCACACAGAGTTCGGCACAATCACACACCTACACACACAGACTCACTCACACACATTCTCACACACAATCACACACACTCACACACAGTCACCCAATCGTATACACATTCACACACTCACTCCCACTCACACAACTACACACACACACTCTCACAGAGTCACATGCACTCACACCCACACTAAAACCGTCAGAAACACACCTGCACACAAAGACGCTCAGAAACTCACCCACAAACACAATCACACACAACACACTCGTGCACACACTCCCACTCTCACTCCCACTCACACTTACACACACACACTCACACACACACATATATTAACCACAAAGGCCCTCAAAAAGAAACACCTACACCCAAACGCTCACACACACTCTCACACACCCACACAAAATCACGAAGACTGAGACACTGTTTCACACATTCACACACATACACACAGACACCTTCACTCACATTCTCACACACAATCACATAAACTCAGACACAATCACACACCGTATACACACTCACACACACACAAACACTCACACAACTTCACTCTCACAAACACACACACACATTCACACACCTACACACAGAAGCACCCACATTCTCACACACAATTACGCACCTACACATAGACACACACATATAGTCACACACACATACACACAATCACACACACTCACACACAAACGCACACTTATATACACACACACAATCACTCCCACACACACAACTAGAATTTCAAAAAAAACACACTCACACCCACACACACTCACAGACACATTCCCACTCACACACTCACACACTGCTGCACTCACACATCTACACACACAGAGACACCAACACACAATCTCAGAATGTCACAAACACACACACTCACACACTGCCACAAGCTCTCGCACACCTTTTCACACACCAACACACACAGATTCATATGCACTCACACACACTCACACATTGTCACACACACACTCACACAATGTCACACACTCACTCACACACCTACACACAGAAACACCCACATATTCAGACTGTCAGGCACACACATGCACACACACAGTCACCCACTCATATACACATTCACTCACTCACTCCCACTCACACACCTGCACTCTCACAAACACCCTAACACACTCTCACACTTACACACAGACACACACACACTCAGACAGAAATGCACTCCCACATAGACTCACACAATGTCACACACACACCTAAACAAAAACACACTCACACACACACACAAACACAATGACACACTCATATACACACTCACACACTCATTCCCAATCACACCTACACACTCACAAACTCACACACACACAGACACATGAGCACTCACGCACATTGACACAGTGCCATAAAGAGTCACACACCTACACACATATAGACACACATCACAAACACAGACACACAGACTCACACGCAATCACACACACAATCACACTGTCACACACACTCACACACCTACTCACACAAACACTTACAGACACACACGCACTAACACTCACTCAAACACTGTCAAACACACTCGCACACCTACACACACAAACAAAACAACACACAAACACAGGCTCACATGCAATCACACACACACTCACAAATAGTCACACACTCTCACCTGCACTCACAGACACACTCACACCCACTCACAGACAAAATCACTCACACACAATCACACACTCGTATACACATTCTCTCCCACTAACACACCTACACACACACTAACAAACGCATCATCAAACACACACACACTCACATACAGAAATCACACAGGCACTCAGACACTCCTACACTCACACACACTGTCACACACACTCACAAACACACGCAATCACACAGATTTCGGCACAAACACACACCTACACACACAGACTCACTCACACACATTCTCACACACAATCACACACACACAATCACCCATTCGTATACACATTCACACACTCACTCCCACTCACACAACTACACACACACACTCTCACAGAGTCACATGCACTCACACCCACACTAAAACCGTCAGACACACACACCTGCACACAAAGACGCTCAGAAACTCAACCACAAACACAATCACACACAATAACACACTCGTACACACAGTCCCACTCTCATTCCCACTCACACTTACACACACACACACTCACACACACACATATATTAACCACAAAGGCCCTCAAAAAGAAACACCTACACTCAAACGCTCACACACACTCTCACACACCCACACAAAATCACGAAGACTGAGACACTGTTCCACACACTCACACACATACACACAGACACATTCACTCACATTCTCACACACAATCACAAAAACTCAGACACAATCACACACCCGTATACACACTCACACACACACAAACACTCACACAACTACACTCTCACAAACACTCACACATTCACACACCTACACACAGAAGCACCCACATTATCACACACATTTGCACACACACAATTACGCACCTACACATAGACACACACACATATAGGCACACACACAATCACACACACTCACACACAATCGCACACTTATATACACACTCACACAATCACTCCCACTCACACAACTAGAATTTCACAAGGAAACACACTCACACCCACACACACTCACAGACACATTCCCACTCACACACTCACACACTGCTGCACTCACACATCTACACACACAGAGACACCAACACACATGCTCAGAATGTCTCAAACACACACTCTCACACACTGCCACAAGCTCTCGCACACCTACTCACACACCAACACACACAGATTCACTTGCACTCACACACACACTCACACAATGTCACACACACACTCACACACCTACACACAGAAACACCCACATATTCAGACTGTCAGGCACAAACATGCACACACACACAGTCACCCACTCATATACACATTCACTCACTCACTCCCACTCACACACCTGCACTCTCACAAACACCCTAACACACTCTCACACTTACACACAGACACACACACACTCAGACAGAAATGCACTCCCACATAGACTCACACAATGTCACACACAGACCTAAACAAAAACACACTCACACACACACAAACACAATGACACACTCATATACATACTCACACACTCATTACCAATCACACTGACACTCTCACCAACTCACACACACACACACAGACACATGAGCACTCACGCGCATTGACACAGTGCCATAAACAGTCACACACCTACACACATGTAGACACACCCACAAACACACAGACACACAGACTCACACTCATTCACACACACAATCACCCGGTCACACACACTCACTCACCTACTCACACAAACACTTACAGACACACACGCACTCACCCTTAAACACTGTCAAACACACTCGCACACCTACACACACAAACAAACCAACATACAAACACAGGCTCACATGCAATCACAAACACACTCACAAATACTGACACACTCACACCTGCACACACAGACACACTCACACCCACTCACAGACATAAACACTCACACACAATCACACACTCGTATACACACACTCTCCCACTAACACACCTACACACAAAAAAAAAAACGCATCATCAAACACACACACACTCACATACAGAAATCACACAGGCACTCAGACACTCCTACACTCACACACACTGTCACACACACTCACAAACACACGCAATCACACAGATTTCGGCACAAACACACACCTACACACACAGACTCACTCACACACATTCTCACACACAATCACACACACACACAATCACCCAATCGTATACACATTCACACACTCACTCCCACTCACACAACTACACACACACACTCTCACAGAGTCACATGCACTCACACCCACACTAAAACAGACACACACACCTGCCACACAGACGCTCAGAAACTCACCCACAAACACAATCACACACAACACACTCGTGCACACACTCCCACTCTCACTCCCACTCACACTTACACACACACACACTCACACACACACATATATTAACCACAAAGGCCCTCAAAAAGAAACACCTACACCCAAACGCTCACACACACTCTCACACACCCACACAAAATCACGAAGACTGAGACACTGTTTCACACATTCACACACATACACACAGACACCTTCACTCACATTCTCACACACAATCACAAAAACTCAGACACAATCACACACCGTATACACACTCACACACACACAAACACTCACACAACTTCACTCTCACAAACACACTCACACATTCACACACCTACACACAGAAGCACCCACATTCTCACACAAAATTACGCACCTACACATAGACACACACACATATAGTCACACACACATACACACAATCACACACACTCACACACAAACGCACACTTATATACACACACACAATCACTCCCACACACACAACTAGAATTTCAAAAAAAGCACACTCACACCCACACACACTCACAGACACATTCCCACTCACACACTCACACACTGCTGCACTCACACATCTACACACACAGAGACACCAACACACAATCTCAGAATGTCACAAACACACACACTCACACACTGTCACAAGCTCTCGCACACCTTTTCACACACCAACACACACAGATTCATATGCTCTCACACACACTCACACATTGTCACACACACACTCACACAATGTCACACACTCACTCACACACCTACACACAGAAACACCCACATATTCAGACTGTCAGGCACACACATGCACACACACAGTCACCCACTCATATACGCATTCACTCACTCACTCCCACTCACACACCTGCACTCTCACAAACACCCTAACACACTCTCACACTTACACACAGACACACACACACTCAGACAGAAATGCACTCCCACATAGACTCACACAATGTCACACACACACCTAAACAAAAACACACTCACACACACACACAAACACAATGACACACTCATATACACACTCACACACTCATTCCCAATCACACCTACACACTCACAAACTCACACACACACAGACACATGAGCACTCACGCACATTGACACAGTGCCATAAAGAGTCACACACCTACACACATATAGACACACATCACAAACACACAGACACACAGACTCACACGCACTCACACACACAATCACACTGTCACACACCTACTCACACAAACACTTACAGACACACACGCACTAACACTCACTCAAACACTGTCAAACACACTCGCACACCTACACACACAAACAAAACAACACACAAACACAGGCTCACATGCAATCACACACACACTCACAAATAGTCACACACTCTCACCTGCACTCACAGACACACTCACACCCACTCACAGACAAAATCACTCACACACAATCACACACTCGTATACACACTCTCTCCCTCTAACACACCTACTCACACACTAACAAACGCATCATCAAACACACACACACTCACATACAGAAATCACACAGGCACTCAGACACTCCTACACTCACACACACTGTCACACACACTCACAAACACACGCAATCACACAGATTTCGGCACAAACACACACCTACACACACAGACTCACTCACACACATTCTCACACACAATCACACACACACAATCACCCATTCGTATACACATTCACACACTCACTCCCACTCACACAACTACACACACACACTCTCACAGAGTCACATGCACTCACACCCACACTAAAACCGTCAGACACACACACCTGCACACAAAGACGCTCAGAAACAAACCCACAAACACAATCACACACAATAACACACTCGTACACACACTCCCACTCTCACTCCCACTCACACTTACACACACACACACTCACACACACACATATATTAACCACAAAGGCCCTCAAAAAGAAACACCTACACTCAAACGCTCACACACACTCTCACACACCCACACAAAATCACGAAGACTGAGACACTGTTTCACACACTCACACACATACACACAGACACATTCACTCACATTCTCACACACAATCACAAAAACTCAGACACAATCACACACCCGTATACACACTCACACACACACAAACACTCACACAACTACACTCTCACAAACACTCACACATTCACACACCTACACACAGAAGCACCCACATTATCACACACATTTGCACACACACAATTACGCACCTACACATAGACACACACACATATAGGCACACACACCATCACACACACTCACACACAATCGCACACTTATATACACACTCACACAATCACTCCCACTCACACAACTAGAATTTCACAAAGAAACACACTCACACCCACACACACTCACAGACACATTCCCACTCACACACTCACACACTGCTGCACTCACACATCTACACACACAGAGACACCAACACACATGCTCAGAATGTCTCAAACACACACTCTCACACACTGCCACAAGCTCTCGCTCACCTACTCACACACCAACACACACAGATTCACTTGCACTCACACACACACTCACACAATGTCACACACACACTCACACACCTACACACAGAAACACCCACATATTCAGACTGTCAGGCACAAACATGCACACACACACAGTCACCCACTCATATACACATTCACTCACTCACTCCCACTCACACACCTGCACTCTCACAAACACCCTAACACAGTCTCACCGTTACTCACAGACACACACACTCAGACAGAAATGCACTCCCACATAGACTCACACAATGTCACACACAGACCTAAACAAAAACACATTCACACACACACAAACACAATGACACACTCATATACATACTCACACACTCATTCCCAATCACACTTACACTCTCACAAACTCACACACACACACAGACACATGAGCACTCACGCACATTGACACAGTGCCATAAACAGACACACACCTACACACATGTAGACACACCCACAAACACACAGACACACAGACTCACACGCATTCACACACACACTCACACACCTACTCACACAAACACTTACAGACACACACGCACTAACACTGAAACACTGTCAAACACACTCGCACACCTACACACACAAACAAACCAACACACAAACACAGGCTCACATGCAATCACATACACACTCACAAATAGTCACACACACTCACCTGCACACACAGACACACTCACACCCACTCAGACAAAAACACTCACACACAATCACAGATTCGTATACACACTCTCTCCCACTAACACACCTACACACACACAAACAAACGCATCATCAAACACACACACACTCACATGCAGAAATCACACAGGCACTCAGACACTCCTACACTCACACACACTGTCACACACACTCACAAACACATGCAATCACACAGATTTTGGCACAATCACACACCTACACACACAGACTCACTCACACACATTCTCACACACAATCACACACACACACAATCACCCAATCGTATACACATTCACACACTCACTCCCACTCACACAACTACACACACACACTCTCACAGTCACATGCACTCACACCCACACTAAAACCGTCAGACACACACACCTGTACACAGACGCTCAGAAACTCAACCACAAACACAATCACACACAATAACACACTCGTACACACACTCCCACTCTCACTCACACTCACACTTACACACACACACACTCACACACACACATATATTAACCACAAAGTCCCTCAAAAAGAAACACCTACACTCAAACGCTCACACACACTCTCACAAACCCACACAAAATCACGAAGACTGAGACACTGTTTCACACACTCACACACATACACACAGACACATTCACTCACATTCTCACACACAATCACAAAAACAGAGACACAATCACACACCCGTATACACACTCACTCACACACAAACACTCACACAACTACACTCTCACAAACACACTCACACATTCACACACCTACACAGAGAAGCACCCACATTCTCACACACATTTGCACACACACAATTACGCACCTACACATAGACACACACATATACTCACACACAATCACACACACTCACACACAAACGCCCACTTATATACACACTCACACAATCTCTCCCACTCACACAACTAGAATTTCAAAAAGTAACACACTCACACCCACACACACTCACAGACACATTCCCACTCACACACTCACACACTGCTGCACTCACACATCTACACACACCGAGACACCAACACACAATCAGAGAATGTCACAAACACACACACTCACACACTGCCACAATCTCTCGCACACCTACTCACACACCAACACACACAGATTCACATGCACTCACACACACTCACACAATGTCACACACACACTCACACACCTCCACACAGAAACACCCACATATTCAGACTGTCAGGCAACACACATGCACACACACACAGTCACCCACTCATATACACATTCACTCACTCACTCCCACTCACACACCTGCACTCTCACAAACACCATAACACACTCTCACACTTACACACAGACACACACACACACAGACAGAAATGCACTCCCACATAGACTCACACAATGTCACACACAGACCTAAACAAAAACACACTCACACACACACAAACACAATGACACACTCATATACATACTCACACACTCATTCCCAATCACACTTACACTCTCACAAACTCACACACACAGACACATGAGCACTCACGCACATTGACACAGTGCCATAAACAGTCACACACCTACACACATATAGACACACTTCACAAACACACAGACACTAAGACTCACACGCATTCACACACAATCACACTGTCACAAACACTCACACCTCTACTCACACAAACACTTACAGACACACACGCACTAACACTCACTCAAACACTGTCAAACACACTCGCACACCTACACACACAAACAAAACAACACACAAACACAGGCTCACATGCAATCACACACACACTCACAAATAGTCACACACTCTCACCTGCACTCACAGACACACTCACACCCACTCACAGACAAAAACACTGACACACAATCACAGAGTCGAATACACACTCTCTCCCACTAACACACCTACACACACACTAACAAACGCATCATCAAACACACACACTCACATACAGAAATCACACAGGCACTCAGACACTCCTACACTCACACACACTGTCACACACCCTCACAAACACACACAATCACACAGATTTCGGCACAATCACACACCTACACACACAGACTCACTCACACACATTCTCACACACAATCACACACACTCACACACAGTCACCCAATCGTATACACATTCACACACTCTCTCCCACTCACACAACTACACACACACACTCTCACAGAGTCACATGCACTCACACCCACACTAAAACCGTCAGACACACACACCTGCACACAAAGACGCTCAGAAACTCACCCACAAACACAATCACACACAACACACTCGTGCACACACTCCCACTCTCACTCCCACTCACACTTACACACACACACACACATATATTAACCACAAAGGCCCTCAAAAAGAAACACCTACACCCAAACGCTCACACACACTCTCACACACCCACACAAAATCACGAAGGCTGAGACACTGATTCACACATTCACACACATACACACAGACACCTTCACTCACATTCTCACACACAATCACAAAAACTCAGACACAATCACACACCGTATACACACTCACACACACACAAACACTCACACAACTTCACTCTCACAAACACACTCACATATTCACACACCTACACACATAAGCACCCACATTCTCACACACAATTACGCACCTACACATAGACACACACACATATAGGCACACACACATACACACAATCACACACACTCACACACAAATGCACACTTATATACACACACACAATCACTCCCACACACACAACTAGAATTTCAAAAAAACACACTCACACCCACACACACTCACAGACACATTCCCACTTACACACTCACACACTGCTGCACTCACACATCTACACACACAGAGACTCCAACACACAATCTCAGAATGTCACAAACACACACACTCACACACTGCAACAAGCTCTCGCACACCTTTTCACACACCAACACACACAGATTCATATGCACTCACACACACTCACACAATGTCACACACACACTCACACAATGTCACACACACACTCACACACCTACACACAGAAACACCCACATATTCAGACTGTCAGGCACACACATGCACACACACAGTCACCCACTCATAAACACATTCACTCACTCACTCCCACTCACACCCCTGCACTCTCACAAACACCCTAACACACTCTCACACTTACACACAGACACACACACACTCAGACAGAAATGCACTCCCACATAGACTCACACAATGTCACACACACACCTAAACAAAAACACACTCACACACACACAAACACAATGACACACTCATATACACACTCACACACTCATTCCCAATCACACCTACACACTCACAAACTCACACACACACAGACACATGAGCACTCACGCACATTGACACAGTGCCATAAAGAGTCACACACCTACACACATATAGACACACATCACAAACACACAGACACACAGACTCACACGCACTCACACACACAATCACACTGTCACACACACTCACACACCTACTCACACAAACACTTACAGACACACACGCACTAACACTCACTCAAACACTGCCAAACACACTCGAACACCTACACACACAAACAAAACAACACACAAACACAGGCTCACATGCAATCACACACACACTCACAAATAGTCACACACACTATCCTGCACACAAAGACACACTCACACCCACTCACAGACAAAAACACTCACACACAATCACACACTCGTATACACACTCACTCCCACTAACACACCTACACACACACAAACAAACGCATCATCAAACACACACACTCACATACAGAAATCACACAGGCACTCAGACACTCCTACACTCACACACACTGTCACACACACTCACAAACACACGCAATCACACAGATTTCAGCACAAACACACACCTACACACACAGACTCACTCACACACATTCTCACACACAGTCACACACACACAATCACCCAATCGTCTACACATTCACACACTCACTCCCACTCACACAACTACACACACACACACTCACAGAGTCACATGCACTCACACCCACACTAAAACACCCAGACACTCACACCTGCACACAGACGCTCAGAAACTCAACCACAAACACAATCACACACAATAACACACTCGTACACACACTCCCACTCTCACTCCCACTCACACTTACACACACACACACTCACACACACACATATATTAAAAACAAAGGCCCTCAATAAGAAACACCTACACTCAAACGCTCACACACACTCTCACACACCCACACAAAATCACGAAGACTGAGACACTGTTTCACACACTCACACACATACACACAGACACATTCACTCACATTCTCACACACAATCACAAAAACTCAGACACAATCACACACCCGTATACACACTCACACACACACAAACACTCACACAACTACACCCTCACAAACACACACATTCACACACCTACACACAGAATCACCCACATTTTCACACACAATTACGCACCTACACATAGACGCACACACATATAGGCACACACACATAATCACAGCAATCACACACACTCCCACACAATCACACACTTATATACACAATCACACATTCACTCCCACTCACACAACAAAAATTTCACAAAGAAACACACTCACACCAACACACACTCACAGACCCATTTGCACTCACACACTCACACACTGCTGCACTCACTCATCTACACACACAGAGAAACCAACACACATTCTCAGAATGTCTCAAACACACACTCTCACACACTGCCACAACTCTCGCACACCTACTCACACACCAACACACACAGATAAACATGCACTCACACACACACTCACACAATGTCACACACACAATCACACAACTACACACAGACACATTCACTCACATTCTCACACACAATCACAAAAACTCAGACACAATCACACACCCGTATACACACTCACACACACACAAACACTCACACAACTACACTCTCACAAACACTCACACATTCACACACCTACACACAGAAGCACCCACATTATCACACACTTTTGCACACACACAATTACGCACCTACACATAGACACACACACATATAGGCACACACACAATCACACACACTCACACACAATCGCACACTTATATACACACTCACACAATCACTCCCACTCACACAACTAGAATTTCACAAAGAAACACACTCACACCCACACACACTCACAGACACATTCCCACTCACACACTCACACACTGCTGCACTCACACATCTACACACACAGAGACACCAACACACATGCTCAGAATGTCTCAAACACACACCTTCACACACTGCCACAAGCTCTCGCACACCTACTCACACACCAACACACACAGATTCACTTGCACTCACACACACACTCACACAATGTCACACACACACTCACACACCTACACACAGAAACACCCACATATTCAGACTGTCAGGCACAAACATGCACACACACACAGTCACCCACACATATACACATTCACTCACTCCCACTCACACACCTGCACTCTCACAAACACCCTAACACACTCTCACACTTACACACAGACACACACACACTCAGACAGAAATGCACTCCCACATAGACTCACACAATGTCACACACAGACCTAAACAAAAACACACTCACACACACACAAACACAATGACACACTCATATACATACTCACACACTCATTACCAATCACACTGACACTCTCACCAACTCACACACACACACACACAGACACATGAGCACTCACGCGCATTGACACAGTGCCATAAACAGTCACACACCTACACACATGTAGACACACCCACAAACACACAGACACACAGACTCACACTCATTCACACACACAATCACCCGGTCACACACACTCACTCACCTACTCACACAAACACTTACAGACACACACGCACTCACCCTTAAACACTGTCAAACACACTCGCACACCTACACACACAAACAAACCAACATACAAACACAGGCTCACATGCAATCACAAACACACTCACAAATACTGACACACTCACACCTGCACACACAGACACACTCACACCCACTCACAGACATAAACACTCACACACAATCACACACTCGTATACACACACTCTCCCACTAACACACCTACACACACACAAAAAAACGCATCATCAAACACACACACACCCACATACAGAAATCACACAGGCACTCAGACACTCCTACACTCACACACACTGTCACACACACTCACAAACACCCGCAATCACACAGAGTTCGGCACAATCACACACCTACACACACAGACTCACTCACACACATTCTCACACACAATCACACACACTCACACACAGTCACCCAATCGTATACACATTCACACACTCACTCCCACTCACACAACTACACACACACACTCTCACAGTCACATGCACTCACACCCACACTAAAACTTTCAGACACACACACCTGCACACAGACGCTCAGAAACTCAACCACAAACACAATCACACACAATAACACACTCGTACACACACTCCCACTCTCACTCACACTCACACTTACACACACACACACTCACACACACACATATATTAACCACAAAGTCCCTCAAAAAGAAACACCTACACTCAAACGCTCACACACACTCT
Organism: Manis pentadactyla; assembly: GCF_030020395.1. NCBI lineage: Eukaryota > Metazoa > Chordata > Mammalia > Pholidota > Manidae > Manis > Manis pentadactyla. The sequence continues at coordinate 104,123 of NW_026644772.1, forward strand.
CACACACCCACACAAAATCACGAAGACTGAGACACTGTTTCACACACTCACACACATACACACAGACACATTCACTCACATTCTCACAAACAATCACAAAAACTCCGACACAATTACACACCCGTATACACACTCACACACACACAAACACGCACACAACTACACTCTCACAAACACACTCACACATTCACACACCTACACACAGAAACACCCACATATTCAGACTGTCAGGCACAAACATGCACACACACACAGTCACCCACTCATATACACATTCACTCACTCACTCCCACTCACACCCCTGCTCTCTCACAAACACCCTAACACACTCTCACACTTACACACAGACACACACACACTCAGACAGAAATGCACTCCCACATAGACTCACACAATGTCACACACAGACCTAAGCAAAAACACACTCACACACACACAAACACATTGACACACTCATATACACCCTCCCACCCTCATTCCCAATCACACCTACACTCTCACCAACTCACACACACACACACAGACACATGAGCACTCACGCGCATTGACACAGTGCCATAAACAGTCACACACCTACACACATGTAGACACACCCACAAACACACAGACACACAGACTCACACTCATTCACACACACAATCACCCGGTCATACACACTCACTCACTTACTCACACAAACACTTACAGACACACACGCACTCACCCTTAAACACTGTCAAACACACTCGCACACCTACACACACAAACAAACCAACATACAAACACAGGCTCACATGCAATCACAAACACACTCACAAATACTGACACACTCACACCTGCACACACAGACACACTCACACCCACTCACAGACATAAACACTCACACACAATCACACACTCGTATACACACACTCTCCCACTAACACACCTACACACACAAAAAAAAACTCATCATCAAACACACACACTCACATAAAGAAATCACACAGGCACTCAGACACTCCTACACTCACACACACTGTCACACACACTCACAAACACACGCAATCACACAGAGTTTGGCACAATCACACACCTACACACACAGACTCACTCACACACATTCTCACACACAATCACACACACTCACACACAGTCACCCAATCGTATACACATTCACACACTCACTCCCACTCACACAACTACACACACACACTCTCACAGAGTCACATGCACTCACACCCACACTAAAACCGTCAGAAACACACCTGCACACAAAGACGCTCAGAAACTCACCCACAAACACAATCACACACAACACACTCGTGCACACACTCCCACTCTCACTCCCACTCACACTTACACACACACACACTCACACACACACATATATTAACCACAAAGGCCCTCAAAAAGAAACACCTACACTCAAACGCTCACACACACTCTCACACACCCACACAAAATCACGAAGACTGAGACACTGTTTCACACATTCACACACATACACACAGACACCTTCACTCACATTCTCACACACAATCACAAAAACTCAGACACAATCACACACCGTATACACACTCACACACACACAAACACTCACACAAATTCACTCTCAAAAACACACTCACACATTCACACACCGACACACAGAAGCACCCACATTCTCACACACAATTACGCACCTACACATAGACACACACACATATAGTCACACACACATACACACAATCACACACACTCACACACAAACGCACACTTATATACACACACACAATCACTCCCACACACACAACTAGAATTTCAAAAAAAACACACTCACACCCACACACACTCACAGACACATTCCCACTCACACACACACACTGCTGCACTCACACATCTACACACACAGAGACACCAACACACAATCTCAGAATGTCACAAACACACACACTCACACACTGTCACAAGCTCTCGCACACCTTTTCACACACCAACACACACAGATTCATATGCACTCACACACACTCACACATTGTCACACACACACTCACACAATGTCACACACTCACTCACACACCTACACACAGAAACACCCACATATTCAGACTGTCAGGCACACACATGCACACACACAGTCACCCACTCATATACGCATTCACTCACTCACTCCCACTCACACACCTGCACTCTCACAAACACCCTAACACACTCTCACACTTACACACAGACACACACACACTCAGACAGAAATGCACTCCCACATAGACTCACACAATGTCACACACACACCTAAACAAAAACACACTCACACACACACACAAACACAATGACACACTCATATACACACTCACACACTCATTCCCAATCACACCTACACACTCACAAACTCACACACACACAGACACATGAGCACTCACGCACATTGACACAGTGCCATAAAGAGTCACACACCTACACACATATAGACACACATCACAAACACACAGACACACAGACTCACACGCACTCACACACAATCACACTGTCACACACACTCACACACCTACTCACACAAACACTTACAGACACACACGCACTAACACTCACTCAAACACTGTCAAACACACTCGCACACCTACACACACAAACAAAACAACACACAAACACAGGCTCACATGCAATCACACACACACTCACAAATAGTCACACACTCTCACCTGCACTCACAGACACACTCACACCCACTCACAGACAAAATCACTCACACACAATCACACACTCGTATACACACTCTCTCCCTCTAACACACCTACTCACACACTAACAAACGCATCATCAAACACACACACACTCACATACAGAAATCACACAGGCACTCAGACACTCCTACACTCACACACACTGTCACACACACTCACAAACACACGCAATCACACAGATTTCGGCACAAACACACACCTACACACACAGACTCACTCACACACATTCTCACACACAATCACACACACACAATCACCCATTCGTATACACATTCACACACTCACTCCCACTCACACAACTACACACACACACTCTCACAGAGTCACATGCACTCACACCCACACTAAAACCGTCAGACACACACACCTGCACACAAAGACGCTCAGAAACAAACCCACAAACACAATCACACACAATAACACACTCGTACACACACTCCCACTCTCACTCCCACTCCCACTTACACACACACACACTCACACACACACATATATTAACCACAAAGGCCCTCAAAAAGAAACACCTACACTCAAACGCTCACACACACTCTCACACACCCACACAAAATCACGAAGACTGAGACACTGTTTCACACACTCACACACATACACACAGACACATTCACTCACATTCTCACACACAATCACAAAAACTCAGACACAATCACACACCCGTATACACACTCACACACACACAAACACTCACACAACTACACTCTCACAAACACACTCACACATTCACACACCTACACACAGAAGCACCCACATTATCACACACTTTTGCACACACACAATTACGCACCTACACATAGACACACACACATATAGGCACACACACAATCACACACACTCACACACAATCGCACACTTATATACACACTCACACAATCACTCCCACTCACACAACTAGAATTTCACAAAGAAACACACTCACACCCACACACACTCACAGACACATTCCCACTCACACACTCACACACTGCTGCACTCACACATCTACACACACAGAGACACCAACACACATGCTCAGAATGTCTCAAACACACACTCTCACACACTGCCACAAGCTCTCGCACACCTACTCACACACCAACACACACAGATTCACTTGCACTCACACACACACTCACACAATGTCACACACACACTCACACACCTACACACAGAAACACCCACATATTCAGACTGTCAGGCACAAACATGCACACACACACAGTCACCCACTCATATACACATTCACTCACTCACTCCCACTCACACACCTGCACTCTCACAAACACCCTAACACACTCTCACCGTTACTCACAGACACACACACACTCAGACAGAAATGCACTCCCACATAGACTCACACAATGTCACACACAGACCTAAACAAAAACACACTCACACACACACAAACACAATGACACACTCATATACATACTCACACACTCATTACCAATCACACTGACACTCTCACCAACTCACACACACACACACAGACACATGAGCACTCACGCGCATTGACACAGTGCCATAAACAGTCACACACCTACACACATGTAGACACACCCACAAACACACAGACACACAGACTCACACTCATTCACACACACAATCACCCGGTCACACACACTCACTCACCTACTCACACAAACACTTACAGACACACACGCACTCACCCTTAAACACTGTCAAACACACTCGCACACCTACACACACAAACAAACCAACATACAAACACAGGCTCACATGCAATCACAAACACACTCACAAATACTGACACACTCACACCTGCACACACAGACACACTCACACCCACTCACAGACATAAACACTCACACACAATCACACACTCGTATACACACACTCTCCCACTAACACACCTACACACACAAAAAAAAACTCATCATCAAACACACACACACTCACATACAGAAATCACACAGGCACTCAGACACTCCTACACTCACACACACTGTCACACACACTCACAAACACACGCAATCACACAGAGTTCGGCACAATCACACACCTACACACACAGACTCACTCACACACATTCTCACACACAATCACACACACTCACACACAGTCACCCAATCGTATACACATTCACACACTCACTCCCACTCACACAACTACACACACACACTCTCACAGTCACATGCACTCACACCCACACTAAAACTTTCAGACACACACACCTGCACACAGACGCTCAGAAACTCAACCACAAACACAATCACACACAATAACACACTCGTACACACACTCCCACTCTCACTCACCCTCACACTTACACACACACACACTCACACACACACATATATTAACCACAAAGTCCCTCAAAAAGAAACACCTACACTCAAACGCTCACACACACTCTCACACACCCACACAAAATCACGAAGACTGAGACACTGTTTCACACACTCACACACATACACACAGACACATTCACTCACATTCTCACAAACAATCACAAAAACTCCGACACAATCACACACCCGTATACACACTCACACACACACAAACACGCACACAACTACACTCTCACAAACACACTCACACATTCACACACCTACACACAGAAACACCCACATATTCAGACTGTCAGGCACAAACATGCACACACACACAGTCACCCACTCATATACACATTCACTCACTCACTCCCACTCACACCCCTGCACTCTCACAAACACCCTAACACACTCTCACACTTACACACAGACACACACACACTCAGACAGAAATGCACTCCCACATAGACTCACACAATGTCACACACAGACCTAAACAAAAACACACTCACACACACACAAACACATTGACACACTCATATACACCCTCCCACCCTCATTCCCAATCACACCTACACTCTCACCAACTCACACACACACACACAGACACATGAGCACTCACGCGCATTGACACAGTGCCATAAACAGTCACACACCTACACACATGTAGACACACCCACAAACACACAGACACACAGACTCACACTCATTCACACACACAATCACCCGGTCATACACACTCACTCACTTACTCACACAAACACTTACAGACACACACGCACTCACCCTTAAACACTGTCAAACACACTCGCACACCTACACACACAAACAAACCAACATACAAACACAGGCTCACATGCAATCACAAACACACTCACAAATACTGACACACTCACACCTGCACACACAGACACACTCACACCCACTCACAGACATAAACACTCACACACAATCACACACTCGTATACACACACTCTCCCACTAACACACCTACACACACAAAAAAAAACTCATCATCAAACACACACACACTCACATACAGAAATCACACAGGCACTCAGACACTCCTACACTCACACACACTGTCACACACACTCACAAACACACGCAATCACACAGAGTTCGGCACAATCACACACCTACACACACAGACTCACTCACACACATTCTCACACACAATCACACACACTCACACACAGTCACCCAATCGTATACACATTCACACACTCACTGCCACTCACACAACTACACACACACACTCTCACAGAGTCACATGCACTCACACCCACACTAAAACCGTCAGAAACACACCTGCACACAAAGACGCTCAGAAACTCACCCACAAACACAATCACACACAACACACTCGTGCACACACTCCCACTCTCACTCCCACTCACACTTACACACACACACACTCACACACACATATATTAACCACAAAGGCCCTCAAAAAGAAACACCTACACTCAAACGCTCACACACACTCTCACACACCCACACAAAATCACGAAGACTGAGACACTGTTTCACACATTCACACACATACACACAGACACCTTCACTCACATTCTCACACACAATCACAAAAACTCAGACACAATCACACACCGTATACACACTCACACACACACAAACACTCACACAACTTCACTCTCACAAACACACTCACACATTCACACACCGACACACAGAAGCACCCACATTCTCACACACAATTACGCACCTACACATAGACACACACACATATAGTCACACACACATACACACAATCACACACACTCACACACAAACGCACACTTATATACACACACACAATCACTCCCACACGCACAACTAGAATTTCAAAAAAAACACACTCACACCCACACACACTCACAGACACATTCCCACTCACACACTCACACACTGCTGCACTCACACATCTACACACACAGAGACACCAACACACAATCTCAGAATGTCACAAACACACACACTCACACACTGTCACAAGCTCTCGCACACCTTTTCACACACCAACACACACAGATTCATATGCACTCACACACACTCACACATTGTCACACACACACTCACACAATGTCACACACTCACTCACACACCTACACACAGAAACACCCACATATTCAGACTGTCAGGCACACACATGCACACACACAGTCACCCACTCATATACGCATTCACTCACTCACTCCCACTCACACACCTGCACTCTCACAAACACCCTAACACACTCTCACACTTACACACAGACACACACACACTCAGACAGAAATGCACTCCCACATAGACTCACACAATGTCACACACACACCTAAACAAAAACACACTCACACACACACACAAACACAATGACACACTCATATACACACTCACACACTCATTCCCAATCACACCTACACACTCACAAACTCACACACACACAGACACATGAGCACTCACGCACATTGACACAGTGCCATAAAGAGTCACACACCTACACACATATAGACACACATCACAAACACACAGACACACAGACTCACACGCACTCACACACACAATCACACTGTCACACACACTCACACACCTACTCACACAAACACTTACAGACACACACGCACTAACACTCACTCAAACACTGTCAAACACACTCGCACACCTACACACACAAACAAAACAACACACAAACACAGGCTCACATGCAATCACACACACACTCACAAATAGTCACACACTCTCACCTGCACTCACAGACACACTCACACCCACTCACAGACAAAATCACTCACACACAATCACACACTCGTATACACACTCTCTCCCTCTAACACACCTACTCACACACTAACAAACGCATCATCAAACACACACACACTCACATACAGAAATCACACAGGCACTCAGACACTCCTACACTCACACACACTGTCACACACACTCACAAACACACGCAATCACACAGATTTCGGCACAAACACACACCTACACACACAGACTCACTCACACACATTCTCACACACAATCACACACACACAATCACCCATTCGTATACACATTCACACACTCACTCCCACTCACACAACTACACACACACACTCTCACAGAGTCACATGCACTCACACCCACACTAAAACCGTCAGACACACACACCTGCACACAAAGACGCTCAGAAACAAACCCACAAACACAATCACACACAATAACACACTCGTACACACACTCCCACTCTCACTCCCACTCCCACTTACACACACACACACTCACACACACACATATATTAACCACAAAGGCCCTCAAAAAGAAACACCTACACTCAAACGCTCACACACACTCTCACACACCCACACAAAATCACGAAGACTGAGACACTGTTTCACACACTCACACACATACACACAGACACATTCACTCACATTCTCACACACAATCACAAAAACTCAGACACAATCACACACCCGTATACACACTCACACACACACAAACACTCACACAACTACACTCTCACAAACACTCACACATTCACACACCTACACACAGAAGCACCCACATTATCACACACATTTGCACACACACAATTACGCACATACACATAGACACACACACATATAGGCACACACACAATCACACACACTCACACACAATCGCACACTTATATACACACTCACACAATCACTCCCACTCACACAACTAGAATTTCACAAAGAAACACACTCACACCCACACACACTCACAGACACATTCCCACTCACACACTCACACACTGCTGCACTCACACATCTACACACACAGAGACACCAACACACATGCTCAGAATGTCTCAAACACACACTCTCACACACTGCCACAAGCTCTCGCACACCTACTCACACACCAACACACACAGATTCACTTGCACTCACACACACACTCACACAATGTCACACACACACTCACACACCTACACACAGAAACACCCACATATTCAGACTGTCAGGCACAAACATGCACACACACACAGTCACCCACT